>NC_069503.1:90751495-91051495 GCF_027579735.1 Bombina bombina
GACGTTCTCCCTGTCGCATGCCATGAAGATTAAGCTCCATCTCTTGCATCCCGGTCTCTCCTCAGCAATGGAGACCTCCGCCTCCGAGGCGGTGAATCCATTATGGAAGTAGGCTGTTGCTGCTCCCTGCTCCTGCCTCTATGACTCCTGTCCAATCTGCCCCAAATAGGAGAACCTCTGTCACCACACCTTCCCTGCCTAGACCGTGATCTCCCCCACCGTGTTCCAGCTCCAGTACTTGTCGCTGCCCTCCCTCCACCACGGGATACAGTAGGCTCCTGAAAAGACAAAGAAATAGCAGACTCCATAACACCCCATTCCTAATTCTACGTCCATCCCTCGGCTCACTCCCCTCTGCTCCCAGCAGCCCGGCATTGCCCAGCTACCGCCCCTCTGTCTCTGCACTTGTGGAGTCAAACAACTCAATAACTGCGCCAAGGCGTCAAATTCCCCCACCTGACCAGTTGTAACAGGTCCTGCAGACGTCCCTGCCACCGGTTTCATTTAATCAAAGTCGCTGCAAATATCCTCCAGCACAATGGAATCCCCATCATGCATCAATCCATCCCCAGTGTTCTCCCGCCGCTGGGCAGAGTCACCAGCCCTGCCTGTAGCAACCACTTGTTCCACCACTGAAAAATACATTTTTATGAGCTAAGACACACACTCTCATTTCCCAATCTCAAAACCTTCCCATATTCATACATTCCCAAAATCCCCAATCACCCACAATACAGAAATGGAAATTCAGAGGGAAAGGGGGGGTCAAGGAGGGGGAGAGGGGATGGGGACGGGAAGGGGACAACCATCCTCTAAAAGCTAAAATTGCCCCCCATAACCTTTCAGTTAAGGCTTCTGTCCTTCTATTGACCATAGTCCCCCTAAGGCTTCCCTAGAAAGGCAAGGGGAAAAAGAGAGGAGGAAGGAGGGGGATATCTTCCACACTTATGTCACTGCACGCTCATAATAGCACATAACAGTAATCAATGGGAAACCCTTTGCACCAATCTATGGCCAAACTATAATACTGTTAGGCCCCTCATAACCCTGCACCAATCGTTCCCCATACATGCTCACAAGGCATCCGGAGCCACCCCAGTTCATACACTCAAAACCCTTTAATGCCCCACAGCTCCATCGCTGCCCCCCTAATCCCTACCCACGTTCCTCAACCGCCAATGCCACCAGCCAAATGCCCATCATCATCGATAGCTCAGCAGTCTTACCGGCAGGCAGCTCCACGGCCGCTGTATTCAACTGCTCCAGATCATCACGTTGCTCTGTCCCTTCACTTCCGGCCCACAGTGATGACATCACCGGTGCCCGGGCCTCAAGACACTACCGGATCCAAGATAGGTTCAGGGCCTCCTAGCTGCCACACCTTTCTGCCTCCACCCTCCAGATAATCTAGGAGCTGGACCCGGTGCACCCTGGGACCTCCGGCCAGATGACTCAGGGCTCAGCCTCACCGGAGCCTTCGATTGCCTCTGAGGCCTAGAGGAACATGCTAGAGTGCTGCCTTCTAACACTGGATCCGGGAGAGCTCCTGCTCCCTGGAGTTGCTCCAACAGCCATGCAGCCCCACGCTCCTTAGAAAGGGCTGCCGCCACCGTCATCAGGTCCTGGAGGGGGTCCATCAGGTGAGCACTTGTACAGCACCCACAAACAACACCTCTGTTTTCTTGTTAAAACTTTGAAGGCCGGTGACTAAGAGGCGGCCATGACTAGTCGTACTAAATGAAGCTCCTTAAGCTAAAATATTAAACTATAAATTATTGGCGCAAATAGAATAGCTATCATACTTCCTCAAAGTTGGACTGCCTGGCTACCTAATAATATGCACCTAGATTACGAGTTTGACGTTAGCCTTAAAAAGCAGCGTTGAGAGGTCCCAACGCTGCTTTTTAATGCCCGCTGGTATTACGAATCAGGCAGGAAAGGGTCTACCGCTCACTTTTCTTCTGCGACTCGAGGCTACCGCAAATCCCCTTACGTCAATTGTGTATCCTATCTTTTTGATGGGACTTGCCTAACGCTGGTATTACGAGTCTTGGAAGAAGTGAGCGGTAGACCCTCTCCTGGCAAGACTTCTACCGCATTTAAAAGTCAGTAGTTAAGAGTTTTATGGGCTAACGCCGGAACATAAAACTCTTAACTAAAGTGCTAAAAGTACACTAACACCCATAAACTACCTATTAACCCCTAAACCGAGGCCCCCCCCCCACATCGCAAACACTATAAAAATTTGTTTTAACCCCTAATCTGCCGACCGGACATCGCCGCCACCTACATTATACTTATGAACCCCTAATCTGCTGCCCCTAACATCGCCGGCACCTACATTATATTTATTAACCCCTAATCTGCCTCCCCCAATGTCGCCGCCACCTACCTACAATTATTAACCCCTAATCTGCCGAACGGACATCGCCGCCACTTTAATAAATGTATTAACCCCTAAACCGCCGCACTCCTGCCTCGCAAACACTAGTTAAATTTTATTAACCCCTAATCTGCCTGCCCTAACATCGCCAACACCTACTTACATTTATTAACCCCTAATCTGCCACCCCCAACGTCGCCGCTACTATATTAAAGGTATTAACCCCTAAACCTAAGTCTAACCCTAACACCCCCCTAATTTAAATATAATTTAAATACAACTAAATAAAATAACTACAATTAAATAAATTATTCCTATTTAAAACTAAAAACTTACCTATAAAATAAACCATAAGATAGCTACAATATAACTAATAGTTACATTGTAGCTATTTTAGGATTTATATTTATTTTACAGGCAACTTTGTAATTATTTTAACTAGGTACAATAGCTATTAAATAGTTTACTATTTAATAGCTACTTACTTAAAATAATTACAAAATTACCTGTAAAATAAATCCTAACCTAAGTTACAATTACACCTAACACTACACTATAATTAAACTAATTACCTAAACTACCTACAATTAATTACAATTAAATTCAATAAAATAAATTATGAAAAAAAACAAACACTAAATTACAGAAAAAAAAATTACAAGAAGTTTAAACTAATTACACCTAATCTAAGCCCCCTAATAAAATAACAAAGCCCCCCAAAATAATAAAATGCCCTACCCTATACTAAATTACAAATAGACCTTAAAAGGGCCTTTTGCGGGGCATTGCCCCAAAGTAATCAGCTCTTTTACCTGTAAAAAAAAATACAATACCCCCCAATCCCCAAGTTCAATACGATTGGCTGATTGGATCAGCCAATAAAATGCAAGGTCAATTCTATTGGCTGATCCAATCAGCCAATCGGATTGAACTTCAATCGGATTGGCTGATTAAATCAACCAATCGGATTTTTCCTACCTTAATTCCGATTGGCTGATAGAATCCTATCAGCCAATCGGAATTCGAGGGACGCCATCTTGGATGACGTCATTTAAAGGAACCGTCATTCGTCGTTAGTCGTCGTGATGGAAGGATGCTTCTCGCCGGATGTCTTCAAGATGGAGTCGCTCCTCGTCAGATGGAAGAAGATAGAAGATGCCGCTTGGGTGAAGCCTTCTCCTGGTCCAGATGTCCTTCTGCCGGTCTGGATGTCCTCCTCTGCCCCATCAGATGAAGACTTCTGGCCGGATCGGATGACCACTTGTGCCCGGCTGGGTGAAGACGGCTCAAGGTAGGGTGATCTTCAATGGGGTAGTGTTAGGTTTTTTTAAGGGGGTATTGGGTGGGTTTTAGAGTAGGGGTGTGTGGGTGGGGGGTTGTAATGTTGGGGGGGTATTGTATTTTTTTTACAGGAAAAAGAGCTGATTTCTTTGGGGCAATGCCCCGCAAAAGGCCCTTTTAAGGGCTATTTGTAATTTAGTATAGGCCGGGTAGGGCATTTTATTATTTTGAGGGGCTTTTTTATTTTATTAGGGGGCTTAGATTAGGTGTAATTAGTTTAAACTTCTTGTAAAAAAAAATTCTCTGTAATTTAGTGTTTGCTTTTTTTTGTAATTTAGTTTATTGAATTTAATTGTAATTAATTGTAGGTAGTTTAGGTAATTAGTTTAATTATAGTGTAGTGTTAGGTATAATTGTAACTTAGGTTAGGATTTATTTTACAGGTAATTTTGTACTTATTTTAGCTAGGTAGTTATTAAATAGTTAATAACTATTTAATAACTATTGTACCTAGTTAAAATAAATACAAAGTTGCCTGCAAAATAAAAATAAATCATAAGCTAGCTACAATGTAACTATTAGTTATATTGTAGCTATCTTATGGTTTATTTTATAGGTAAGTATTTAGTTTTAAATAGGAATAATTTATTTAATTGTAGTTATTTTATTTAGATGTATTTAAATAATATTTAAATTAGGGGGGTGTTAGGGTTAGGGTTAGACTTTGGTTTAGGGGTTAATAACTTTATTATAGTGGCGGCGACGTTGGCGGCAGATTAGGGGTTAATTAATTTAATATAGTTGCAGTGACATTGGGGGGGGGGCAGATTAGGGGTTAATAACTATAATGTAGGTGGCGGCGGTGTCCGGAGCAGCAGATTAGGGGTCAATAGTATAATGCAGGTGGCGACAATGTTGGGGGCGGCAGATTAGGGGTTTATAACTATAATGTAGGTGGCGGTGGTGTTGGGGGCAGCAGATTAGGGGTTTATAACTATAATGTAGGTGGCGGCGGTGTCCGGAGCAGCAGATTAGGGGTCAATAGTATAATGCAGGTGGCGACAATGTTGGGGGCGGCAGATTAGGGGTTAATAAATGTAAGATTAGGGGTATTTAGACTAGGGGTTCATGTTAGGGTGTTAGGTGCAGACATATTTTTTCTTTCCCCATAGGAAACAATGGGGCTGCATTAGAAGCTGGACGCTGCTTTTTTGCAGGTGTTAGGTTTTTTTCCAGCTGAATCTGCCCCATTGTTTCCTATGGGGAAATCGTGCACGAGCACGTTTTGCCAGTTTACCGCTACCGTAAGCAACGCTGGTATTGAGGTGAGATGTGGAGCTAAATTTTGCTCTATGATCTCCTTTTTGCGGCTAATGCCAGGTTTAAAAAAACCTGTAATACCAGCGTTGGCTTAAGGGAGCGGTGGAAAAAAAAGGAGCGTTAGAGCCGCAAGCCTTACCGACAAAAACTCGTAATCTAGCCGATGGTGATTCTAATAAGATAAGTCTATTCCTTCTACATGTTTTGGGAACGGATCTAGCAGAAGGTAAATCTGCCCTGCAGTTCCCATCGCCCACCCCGGTAACCTGGATCAGAGCAGCTATTGATAAAAACACTGAAGTCTGTACTAACTAAACCTTCTACTTCTACTATGGAGGAGATACAAGCACTGCTCTCAAAGTTCTCTCTGCAGATGCAAACCAATTTTGCTGAACTCACGATTGTGATCAGAAATCCATGCGCTCAGGGAGACATCGATACACCAAAGATGGCGGAGAGAGGCGATGATCCTTAGCAGAACAGGAAACCGCAAACTAATGTAACCATCCCTCTTCACACGACAGCTCCTTCCAAGAGCTACTTGATCCAGTCTGAGAGAGGTGAAAACTTACTGAACTCTACCTTATATAACTGGAATCCAGGTAACCTCCACTACACATCTAGCCATAGATATGCTGTGCATCAGTACAGCCTATACATTGAACTCTCCTTAGCCGATACTCGGGATGGTGCGGCCAGCCTCCTGACACATGGCAGCTCTAACATTAATACAAGGCTTATGAACAGCTTACTGTTAGTGGTGCAGAAAGAGCAAGGATTACAAAGGACTCTAGACCATGAGACACTTGTCCCACTGGAACCTTTAAAGGGACCTATAACACCTTCTAAAAATTGTTTGAACTAACTTATACTTACTAATAATAACAAACTAAGCATTAACCCCTATCCTTGATGCTCAGTTTACCCCAAACAGTTCAAGAAGAGCATCTTCAATCAGACTGCTGATCCGGTGCTTGGTAATGCTATGTATGCTGCCATGTTGTAACGCACGTTGCTCACAGGCACAGCAGTCAGGTGATGTGCATGGCAGATAATTGTATAAATAAAGTTAAGAGGATTATCAGAATGCTCCCTCACTGTGGTGCTGAGTGCTGTATAAACATCATATGTGCCTCATATTTATATAAATAATCAAAGCAATCAAAACTTTCTGCGTTAGAAATACTTCTGCACTATTGAGTGCACAGCTAGAGGAATGTTTGTTTTAGCTAATAGCAGGCTACACCGGGAGGATTGGGGAAGAGGAAGGAGGGGAATGCTCCGTGTGAAGAAGGAAGGCAGCTGAAAAACTTACATTTTAATTGCTAGAAGATTTATGCACTTAGTGCAATAGCAGGCTACACCCGGAGGAGTGGGGAAGAGGAAGGAGGGGAATGCTCCGTGTGAAGAAGGAAGGCAGCTGAAAAACTTACATTTTAATTGCTAGAAGATTTATGCACTTAGTGCAATAGCAGGCTACACCGAGAGGAGTGGGGAAGAGGAAGGAGGGGCATGCTCCGTGGGGAGAAGGCAGGCAGCTGAATAACCCTGTATTTACATTTTACTAGAAGATTTATGCACTGTGTAAGCATCTTTTTAATGTCTAGTCCATAAAATGGCTTATTGTCTTTTGAAGTAAAATGTAAATACAGGGTTATTCAGCTGCCTGCCTTCTCCCCACGGAGCATGCCCCTCCTTCCTCTTCCCCACTCCTCCGGGTGTAGCCTGCTATTGCACTAAGTGCATACATCTTCTAGTAATTAAAATGTAAGTTTTTCATCTGCCTGCCTTCTTCACACGGAGCATTCCCCTCCTTCCTCTTCCCCACTCCTCCGGGTGTAGCCTGCTATTGCACTAAGTGCATACATCTTCTAGTAATTAAAATGTAAGTTTTTCATCTGCCTGCCTTCTTCACACGGAGCATTCCCCTCCTTCCTCTTCCCCACTCCTCCCGGTGTAGCCTGCTATTAGCTAAAACAAACATTCCTCTAGCTGTGCACTCAATAGTGCAGAAGTATTTCTAACGCAGAAAGTTTTGATTGCTTTGATTATAAAACAATGAATGAACAAACTGAATGCCCAGGGTTTTCCTTACAATAAACCAATTTAAATGAACACTATCTATGACAAGATTTCTTGTATTATTTGGTGAATTAGATTATTAGACAAATATAACCTTGCCTATAGGGGTAAGTACATATAAAAAAAACTGGACCTATAATTATATAATGCCTTTCTTAATAAGGACTTTAAATGCAATAACTGATTAAATATAATTACATAATTTTTTTACCTCCCCACCAATGTTGCCCTCCAAGCCTTTAGTGATCTCTGGTCAGCAGTATGTTCCCTCTGTACCCGGTCCCAAAAAGTATTTTAGTCCAACAGGAAAAACAAACAAAGTTCCAAGGATACCAAAAAAAAATATAGAGTGGGTGTAGCCAGGATTCAGGGAAAAATTAGACAGAGCTTCCGGCTTGATTTCATGAAGACAAGGGGCGCGATCACATATACGGCGCAGGTTTCGGCGCAAGCGTGAGAACCTGCGCCGCCCGTAATTTCACCTTGCACATCGGGGTATTACATATACCCGCTGGCAGTTCCTAAAGTGCCGTAAGTCTGATAAACTAGCGATGTCCAGAAATGAGCGTAAATACAAATTTCTGGAGTCGCTAGTGACTTACGGCACTTTAGAAACTGCCAGCGCCTAAGAAAAGTACAGAAAATAACAAATCTCCCATAAAAGTCTAACCTGCCTCCCAAAAATAAGCCTGACACGTAAAAACCTCTATATCCACAATCCCCCCTCTCACTACTAATAATAAATGTATTAACCCCTAGACCGACAACCCCCCACAACGCAATAAGCCTAATTATTAACCCCTAAAACGCCATAGCCCACAACGCAATTAACCTATTCAAGTATTAACCCCTAAACCTCCATAGCCCACACCGCAATAAACCTATTCTAGTATTAACCCCTAAACCACCATAGCCCACACCGCAATAAACCTAATCTAGTATTAACCCCTAAACCGCCATAGCCCACACCACAATAAACCTAATCTAGTATTAAACCCTAAACCGCCCTAGCCCACACCGCAATAAACCTATTCTAGTATTAACCCCTAAACCGCCATAGCCCACATAGCCTATTAAATCTATTAACCCCTAATCTGCCGCCAATGTCGCCGCCACTATAATAAAGTTATTAACCCCTAAACCTAAGTCTAACCCTAACACCCCCCTAACTTAAATATTATTTAAATAAATCTAAATAATATTACTATTATTAACTAAGTTATTCCTATTTAAAACTAAATACTTACCTATAAAATAAACCCTAAGATAGCTACAATATAATTAATAATTACATTGTAGCTATTTTAGGATTTATTTTTATTTTACAAGCAACTTTGTATTTATTTTAACTAGGAGTGTTTCTCAACAGCCGGGCCACGGCCCACTACTGGGCCGCGACGGCCCTGCTGGTGGGCCACGACCCGACATAGCCTCCAGACATTTGCTATGACAGGCCCACCTTTACATATCTCCGATATTTCGGATGGGCCTGTCGGAGTGCCACTGCGCATGTCCGTTTGCGCACTGTGAGCGGGTAGCAGTGGGCGGTGCACTGTGAGCGGGTAGTAGCAGCGGGTGGCATGCAGAGCGGGAAGCATCGGCTCTCAGGTAAGTAAGCCCACTGACACCAATGACATATAATTACGGCCACTGACACCAATGTATATATTTAGGGCGGCCACTGGACACCAATGTGTATGTATAAACAACCTGACACGAATGTGTATGAGTAAACTATATATATATATCCCACTGACACCAATGAATTATCATATAATTAACCCACTGTATGTGTGTGTGTGCCCGGCTGGGTGAAGACTGCTCAAGGTAGGGTGATCTTCAAGGGGGTAGTGTTAGTTTTTTTTAAGGGAGGATTGGGTGGGTTTTAAAGTAAGGTTGGGTGTGTGGGTGGTGGGTTTTAATGTTGGGGGGGTTGTATTTCTTTTTACAGGTAAAAGAGCTGACTACTTTGGGGCAATGCCCCGCAAAAAGCCCTTTAATTTAGTATAGGGTAGGGAATTTTATTATTTTGGGGGGCTTTTTTATTTTATTAGGGGGCTTAGATTAGGTGCAATTAGTTTAAACTTCTTGTAATTTTTTTTTATTTTCTGTAATTTAGTGGGGGGGGGTTGTACTATAGTTTATTTTATTTTATTTTATTTAATTTTAGGTAATTGTAGTTAATTTATTTAATTAATTTTATGATAGTGTAGTGTTGGGTGTAATTGTAACTTAGGTTAGGTTTTATTTTACAGGTAAATTTGTAATTATTTGAGCTAGGTAGCTATTAAATAGATATTAACTATTTAATAGCTATTGTACCTAGTTAAAATAAATAAAAGTTGCCTGTAAAATAAAAATAAATCCTAAAATAGCTACAATGTAATTATTAATTATATTGTAGCTATCTTAGGGTTTATTTTATAGGTAAGTATTTAGTTTTAAATAGGAATAATTTAGTTAATAATAGTAATATTATTTAGATTTATTTAAATAATATTTAAGTTAGGGGGTGGTAGGGTTAGGGTTAGACTTAGGTTTAGGGGTTAATAACTTTATTATAGTGGCGGCGACATTGGCGGCAGATTAGGGGTTAATAGATTTAATAGGCTATGTGGGCTATGGTGGTTTAGGGGTTAATACTAGAATAGGCTTATTCCGGTGTGGGCTATGGCAGTTTAGGGGTTAATACTAGATTAGGTTTATTGCGGTGTGGGCTATGGCGGTTTAGGGGTTAATAGACTTTATTAGTTATTGCGGTGGGGGATTGCGATTGACAGGTAGATAGACATTGCGCATGCGTTAGGTGTTCGTTTATTTTTCAAGGCATTTTCGGGAGTTACGGTGCTCCCATACTCAGCGCAAGGCCTGCTACGGCTTCCTTTTATGGCGAGGTAAAAATGGAGTAAGATTTCTCCATTTTCGCCACGTAAGGCCTTGCGCTGGATATTGGATACCGATTTACGACGCGGTCCCATGTTAGCCTATGGGAGTAAAAATTGCGAGCGACGGGTGAAATATACGAGCGTAACTTGTATGCTACGCCATATATGTGATACCAAAACAGCGCAAAAACCGGCATCGCCGGCTTTTGCGGGCGACGCTGCATATGTAATGAGGCCCAAAGTGTTTCTTGTCAGTGTTCAGTGGCCCAATTTAAACTAAATAATTAAAACTCTGCCCTAATCTCTAACAGCCATTCACTGAGGTGTTAGGATCTATACCCTGTGATTGGATGAATACTAATTAACTTTTTGGGACAATGCAGCTAATGGTAAATATAGCTGGCTGTAGTTTTACTAACTGACCACAAGATGGTGCTGGTGAATGGTGCTATAAAAGTGAACTAATTCTTACATTTATTCTGCTCAGCATTCATTTATCATATATCATACATATATATATATATATATATATTCATATATGCGTATACACAATACATATATACATATATATATATATATATATATATTTAATATTTTTGTTTAACTATACTGTACCAGTTTAAAAATTAAATCCTTATGATTTAATTTAGACACTTATTTATACATAAGGCATATATATATAAATAGAATTTTCTTATGTGGGCATCTCATATATAAGTGTATGTTACAGATGAGGCATAATGAATTATATAGTATTTTACAATAGTTTATCATTAGTATATGTTAAACTGTCATGACTCCTCAATGGATGGTGATATTTCGGAGTATAATTTGGTCATGTAATTAGTATATATATATATATATTTATATACAATACATAAATGTACAAGTCACACACACACACACATATATATATATATATATATATATATATATATAGCACAGATACACAGTTTTATATATATATATATATATATATATATATATATATATATATATATATATATATTCACATCATATTGGTTATTTCATGTACTTAATTCCATATTTAACTTATCTACAGATATAGTTACTTTAAAACATATGATTCTTATACACACATAATTCAATATTGGTCATTTATACATGTTTTTCCTTACATATTTAATTTCTCTATACATTTAGATAAGTGGGACAACACACTTTTATGTGCCAATTCTTATATACACCACTCTAACCTTTAATTTCGTATATTTCAAAATTTGATTTCTTTTCTTAGTAAACATTGCTGTAACACACTTCAATTTAGGGAGTGTCTGAATTTGGTCATTTAGACTAGCATGAATCTCATTAACATGTGAATGAGGGCTCATGTGTTTGTAAGTTTATTCACAATAGTTTTTAGACAATTGGGCCTCTATTTATGAAAGGTGCAGATCAGGTCCGCAAGACCTCGCTGAATGTGGAGAGCAATACGCTCTCCGTATTCAGCATTGCACTAGGGCCGTCTTTAATATTGACTGGACCCTGGGCAAAAATTTTCTTGGGCCCCCCCAGGCAATTTTGCTCTCCACCCCACTGCTGAGCTAATCATTTAAAAAAATGAAATAAATTGCAATATGTGAAACTGGACCTAAGCAGTACTAATAAGTAAATAAATATATAAATTCCTCCACTGTGGATTCATTTAATATTCTTTTGAATGTGATTCTGGCGTGAGGTTAGCTGGTTAAAAAGATTTAGGGCAGCCAAATGGAGCAAAGCAAGGTAAAGACTGAGGAGGAAGCATTGAGGTGCAGTATAAGTTTACTGACTGGAACAGCAGAACTACTATGGGAAGCTGTAAAATCTGAGACAGAGAGAAAACAAAAACTATAAAAATAAGCCTTACATTAATGTGTGAAGTATCAGCATGACACTATACATCAGCCACAGCAGCACATGCCACTTCTTTGCTAGGAACAAGTTCCCTCTCAACTTGCACTAGACTATGCTGCATGGGGAGGGGTGTGTGTGCACTCACTTATTCTTCCCACTGACACCTTTCTACAAAGTACTGTTCCCCTAACAAACTTCAGTTAGTTGATCTTAGGGCCACAGCAGAAAGAGCAGGGCTAAAGGGACCAGCAGACTGGATGCTGTCTGTCCAAGGCTGCATGGATACAGTGTGAGATGAGTCACACAGCCTCAAGACTGAAGAGAGCAGTGTATGCAGCTGCACAGATGCTCAAATCCTCGCGTGCTTGCCGCTCCAGCTTTCTGCTGCATGCGCCTACAGTCAGCCCTACCCAGAAACAGTTACCTGGTAACAGTGGTAACCCCAGTAAGACCTTTTATGATACAGTGGGAATGGCTGGATGCCGAGTTAGGGATTTGCATTCAGTGCTGCACAGTGCACATCTAAAACAGCACATGGCAGTAGCTTGGCATGTCACATGACACCTGCACGGTCTGGCACAGTTTTAAAAAAAAATATATATAAGCAGAGTCATTTTGACTGTGACAGTATTAGGACTGAATGTGTGTGTTCCCCATGTCACATAAGCAATCTGGTATGAGCCATAAAAAAAACAGAAACTGGGCCCTGGGCAGCTGCCCCTTTTGCCCTGTGTTAAAGACAGCCCTGCATTGCCCCAGCAGCTCACAAGAGCTGCTGGTGCAACACCACCCCCTGCTGACTCGTGGCCAATCTGCCGCCAGCAGGGAGGTGTCCATCAACCCGTTCGTATTCGATTGGGTTGAATTGCGGTGATTCCTGTCCACCTGCTCAGAGCAGGCGGACAGGGTTATGGAGCAGCGGTCTTTAGACTGCTGCTTCATAACTGCCGTTTCTGACGAGTCTGAAGACTCGCCAGAAACACGGGCCATCAAGCTCCATTCGGAGCTTGATAGATAGGCCCCTTGGACTCCATATTTTGAGTTGGAATAACAGTTCTCTCTGTTCTGTGTTTACAAAACAGCAGGGTTCTTCCTGGCCAACTGGTAATCTTTGGACACATGTGATCCAAGATAATTTACATTGTTATCTTATGAGTCATGGACAAATGTATAATTTCCATTAAATTGTATCTATAAGATAAGGTCTTAAAACAATTGGTGTGGCTTAATTTAATTTTTAGTTTTCATTAAATGGTGTCTCTGTTATCAGAAATGTAATATTTTCCCCTGTGCCTGTAATGATAAGAAATGCAATATTTTTCCCTTTGCCTATGACTCAACAATATTTACTATTGTACGCAGCCCCTAATATTTCCGGACCCCTGGACTGTTTTTTCACATAAGCATAGATGCCTCCTATTTGTTTAAACAGAATTAATTTTTGTTTTCCACCATGTTTGTGTTACTGAGTTATTTAATCCATATATTTGTGCACATACTATTGTCCTTCCTCATATCTCTGCAACTACCAGTACGCAATCTTACCTTGATAGGATATATATGTTTAACTGCAGAGCGCTGTTTCATGCCAAATGCTGATAAAACACCACATTTACATTATGATTATACATCCTGTAATTGTGAGGTGACATGGGGTGGTTAGTATAGATATTACACATTTTCTTGGCTCTATACATATATTCCTTGGTATTAGGATACTCCTGCTATTGTTAACTTACATAACACTTAGTTAGGACATAACTATATTATTGGCATATTAATTCATATAAATTTGCTCTTGTTGATATACTGCCCTATACTTCATGTATACACCTTCTACCTGTTGAGACAGAATATTTAATTTCCCATTAAGCCTTCACCAGCTGTAGGACCCATGATACACAATAGCATCTTAAGGGAGCCACAACTAGTTTGATGCCAGAATATACACTGCCCAAGTTCTTTATAGGGCTCTTACCGTCCCTAAAACAATATCTTATAATACCCCTTATATGAGTCAAAACTGCAATAGCTTCTACATACAGGCATAGACCAGGTGCTCTCATTACCATATAAGCTCGATATCTATTTTTAATAAGTAATTATGCTCCTTAAATGTTACATTTCTTACTGTCTATATTTAGGGCGAATTTATACTGTATAAGTTTCAGAGAACCATGTATCTACCGCCCTCTGTATACTATAATTGTTATGTTATTTGTATCTTATAAGGTGTTTGCATCTTTAGCCCTTTAATACTATCATATGACAGGGACTAAGTGCTGTTCTGCTAATTAACACATAACCTTTCTACTATGCTATGGATGCTTGCTGTTAAATATAATTTTCCCTCTATGCATACCACCTAATCTTCTCCCATCCCCTTGGCTACTTTGGTGTTTTAATATAGACAGCTCTGCCCCCCCCCATCATCCCCTATATTTTGAGCGGCGCTCGCCCACTGACATCTCTCCCCCCCTTATACAACGGCCTAAGTGTGGCCATCACAATAGCCAACCCCCCACATCTTATTAACTTGGTGTCAGAAGATTACAGAGTATTATTACATATTTTATATGTAATATAATTATATGGCCCAAAAGTGGCTGATCACCTGACTACCATAGGTCTCTTAGCTTTCGTGACCATTTGACCCAAAAGTGGTCATCCGATTAGTCAGCCAATTACGCTATAGTATTATAAAATAGAGGTTTAAGAAGCCTATTTCTTGTTATGCACTTTTATATTATTCCTTTTCTCTACAAGTGTCAATGTATTTTAAACAATGCTGTATACGTCCTTGATGTTATAAGGCGATCATTGTTTGTTATTTATATCGCAAAACCTCAATAAAAAACTATTTAAAAAAAAACAAAAAAAACTTTGAAGGCCCACTGTAACAAACTTAGCAGCTTCTTTCCACTCGCTGGTCCAGAATGAAGAGGTCTTCACTTCCTGAAACCTCTTCTTAAGTACCCTTCACCACTAACGCCTCCCATTAACCTCAGATCACTATACAATGTTGCAGTCTACCTTCCTTGGGGTCAAAAGCCCTTTCTTCCTATTCCTTACATTCAGGGCTGCCTTTAGGGCTAAACACTGATGCAATGGGAGCATATATCAGTTTTAATTTGCAAGCAAAAAATAATTGCAGAGATGTGTCAACCTATTTCAAATGAAGACCAATCAATAAAAATGTTAAAATATACAGATAGAACAGCAGATTGTTCTAATGTGCTAGTTATATGCAAGTAATGCAATTACAAAAATCATATATGTGTATGTTTTACACATACACGTTTTGTATTTTTCTGTGTGTGTGTGTGTGTGTGTGTTGTATGAGAGTGTGTGTGTTGTATGAGAGTGTGTGTGTTGTATGAGTGTGTGTGTGTCTTGTATGAGAGTGTGTGTTGTATGAGAGTGTGTGTGTGTGTTGTATGAGTGTGTGTGTGTGTTGTATGAGAGTGTGTGTGTTGTATGAGAGTGTGTGTGTGTTGTATGAGTGTGTGTTGTATGAGAGTGTGTGTGTGTGTTGTATGAGAGTGTGTGTTGTATGAGAGTGGGTGTGTGTGTTGTATGAGAGTGTGTGTTGTATGAGAGTGGGTGTGTGTGTTGTATGAGAGTGGGTGTGTGTTGTATGAGAGTGTGTGTGTTGTATGAGTGTGTGTGTTGTATGAGAGTGTGTGTTGTATGAAAGTGGGTGTGTGTGTTGTATGAGAGTGGGTGTGTGTGTTGTATGAGAGTGTGTGTGTGTGTTGTATGAGAGTGGGTGTGTGTTGTTCGTGAAGTATGTGGTATCATGGCACTGGGTCTTGGGAAAAAAGTTAATTAAACCTATTTTTTACTTTTTAATTTTCCTGGCCATAGTGCTATAAATTACATTTGATTTACACTAAAAAGTATGGATCAGCAAAATCCCTCTGTGGGTGGGCTCCTTTAGCCACAGTGGGGATGCCATGTTTTGTCACTCTTCAATTCCGCACCAGGGCAAATTTCTAATTGGGGAAAAATAGTCTGCTCTACTCCTTACAGTCCTAAAATTGCCAAGGCTAAAAGAACAGTTATTGCTGCCTTGAGGTTCCCTCCAGAGAATGTATGTATGTGTGTGTGTTTGTGTAAATATGTGTGTGTAATATATGTGTTCATAAATGAATATGTGGTTGTGCATGTGTAAATATGTGTACGAGCATGTGTAAGTATGTATGTGTGTGGGTGTAAATGTGAATGAGTGTGTAAATAATGTGTATGAGTGTGTATGTATGTAAACATTATTTTGCAAATCAGGACAAGCAGATGGTCACAAGGGACAAGAAGATTGGGCTCCCACTTTAGTCCCTTGGACAAGTAGTTTTTAAAAAAAAAAAAAAAAAATCCAAACCCCTGTACACACTGTGCTAATCTCTGTGCTAGTAAATGGTTAATACACACTGTGCAGCTCTCTGTGCTAGTGAAGGGGTAATAAACACTGTACTGCTTTCTGTGCTAGTGAAGGGTTAATACACACTGTGCTGTTCTCTGTGCTAGTGAAGGGTTAATACACACAGTACTGCTCTCTGTGCTAGTGAAGGGTTAATACACACTGTACTGCTCTCTGTGATAGTGAAGGGTTAATACACACTGTGCTGTTCTCTGTGCTAGTGAAGGGTTAATACACACTGTGCAGCTCTCTGTGCTAGGGAAGGGTTAATACACACTGTGCTGCTCTCTGTGCTAGTGAAGGGTTAATACACACTTTGCATCTCTCTGTGCTAGTGAAGGGTTAATACACACTGTGCTTCTCTCTGTGCTAGGGAAGGTGTTAATACACACTGTTGCTTTCTGTGCTAGTGAAGGGTTAATACACACTGTGCAGCTCTCTGTGCTAGTGAAGGGTTAATGCACACTGTGCAGCTCTCTGTGCTAGTGAAGGGGTTAATACACACTGCTCTCTGTGCTAGTGAAGGGTTAATACACACTTTGCTGCTCTCTGTGCTAGTGAAGGGGTTAATACACACTGTGCTGCTCTCTGTGCTAGTGAAGGGTCAATACACACTGTGTTGCTTTCTGTGCTATTGAAGGGTTAATACACACTGTGCTGCTCTCTGTGCTAGTGAAGGGATTAATACACACTGTGCTGCTCTCTGTGCTAGTGAAGGGGTTAATACACACTGTGCTGCTCTCTGTGTTAGTGAAGGGTTAATACACACTGTGTTGCTTTCTGTGCTAGTGAAGGGGTTAATACACAATGTGCAGCTCTCTGTGCTAGTGAAGGGTTAATGCACACTGTGCAGCTCTCTGTGCTAGTAAAGGGGTTAATACACACTGTACTGCTCTCTGTGCTAGCGAAGGGTTAATACACACTGTGCTGCTCTCTGTGCTAGTGAAGGGTTAACACACTGTGTTGCTTTCTGTGCTAGTGAAGGGTTAATACACACTGTGCTGCTCTCTGTGCTAGTGAAGGGGTTAATACACACTGTGCTGCTCTCTGTGCTAGTGAAGGGGTTAATACACACTGTGCTGCTCTCTGTGCTAGTGAAGGGTTAACACACTGTGTTGCTTTCTGTGCTAATGAAGGGTTAATACACACTGTGCTGCTCTCTGTGCTAGTGAAGGGGTTAATACACACTGTGCTGCTCTCTGTGCTAGTGAAGGGTTAATACACACTGTGCTGCTCTCTGTGCTAGTGAAGGGGTTAATACACACTGTGCTGCTCTCTGTGTTAGTGAAGGGTTAATACACACTGTGTTGCTTTCTGTGCTAGTGAAGGGGTTAATACACACTGTGCAGCTCTCTGTGCTAGTGAAGGGGTTAATACACACTGTGCTGCTCTCTGTGCTAGTGAAGGGGTTAATACACACTGTGCTGCTCTCTGTGCTAGTGAAGGGTTAATGCACACTGTGCAGCTCTCTGTGCTAGTGAAGGGTTAATACACACTGTGCAGCTCTCTGTGCTAGTGAAGGGTTAATGCACACTGTGCAGCTCTCTGTGCTAGTGAAGGGTTAATACACACTGTGCAGCTCTCTGTGCTAGTGAAGGGTTAATACACACTGTGCTGCTCTCTCTGCTAGTGAAGGGTTAATACACACTGTGCTGCTCTCTGCTAGTGAAGGGTTAATACACACTGTGCTGCTCTCTGTGCTAGTGAAGGGTTAATACACACTGTGCAGCTCTCTGTGCTAGTGAAGGGTTAATACACACTGTGCTGCTCTCTGTGCTAGTGAAGGGTTAATACACACTGTGCAGCTCTCTGTGCTAGTGAAGGGTTAATACACACTGTGCAGCTCTCTGTGCTAGTGAAGGGGTTAATACACACTAGGGTGACCAGATGTCCCCGATTTTAGGGGACGTTCCCCGTATTGAGGAGACTGTCCCCGGACAAATTATGTCCCCGGAAATGTCCCTGGGAAGACGGTTGGAGCCCCATGCACGTTAGAGGTGTTCATGGGAAGTTAATAGATGTATCTGTTTTAGACACTGATTAGTTGCGTAGAACTACAGCAGCGGTTCCGCTTCCCCTGGATACTTCACTGCTGGCGCTCACAGCGCAACTGAAGCTAAAATCTTCGGACCCCTCTCTATATAGATTGTGAGGTGCTGCATGGGGTTGCCAGCCCCGCTTTGCAAGGGCTCAAAGGTGCAAGATAAGTTCTCATTGGTTGTTAGTGTTTAGTTAATAGCGGAAGCATGTTATATATGTGCAGGTGCAATGGAATCAAGAGGCTGAGCCCTTGTTAGGTAGGTCTAGTATGTTAAATTGTAATGTTTAGAAGTACGTAATCTTTCTAAATTTTGATTGGTCAAAAACTACAAAGTAGGGGTATCTTCTGGTGATTGATTTTACTAGTGGCCTATCATGAGGCATTATTACTAAAGCGTGTAAAAGAGATGTGTATCTTTGGCTTTGAGTAATGCGTGCGTGTTAAAAACCAAAACGGTACTACGTTGCTTGTAGGGGTATGTTATAGTATACTTTTCACATTTTTACTTGTGTTTTTTGGGGAAAAAAGGAATTCTAGTTCTCTATCAAAGAATAAGATTATCAAGAAATAGCTTTAAGGTTTCAACCATCTACTCCATCCTACGTGATGTAGACCCACATAAGAAATAAGACACAACAACATCTCTTGGGAAAAGACAGGTCCCGGTCACGTTTATTAAATAAACACTTAACTAATGCCTAAATATTCTTTATGAATATACTTAGGCACTCAGGCATTTTAACTGTAAACTTTAGAACAAGTTTTTCTTAACACTTGGTGGTGGCATCTTACCCTAACCTAACCCCTACTAGCAGCTGGCCAGGGCCCCTTTCGATGCTTGCAGCGCGACACCCGGTTGTCACGCCCATTGGCACGAAGAGAGAGCTGTGTTGTTTTAGAGATCTTCAGCCCTCAATCGCAAGGGAGAGGACCCCTAGGCTGGCGCCTAGCGGGCGTTACCCCTCCCCTTTCTGGACCGGCACTCTTCTCTTTCCATGCCCGCTCCCCAGGGCCCTGACCACCCACCCGCTAGGGCACCTCCACCCAACCCAAAAGGGGCAACCCCCTTCAATAGAATCGTACAACCCTCTTGTCGGGGGTGGGTGGCTATATTAACAGCCCGGGCTTACTAAGGCTAGCTCAAATAAACCAACCCTGCCGGGCTAAACTCACCCTTGCTCAGCTGCATCGTTGCCGACACCCTCTTCTTCCTCAGGGACGGGCGGGCGGGGAAACTTTCTCCTCGAAGTCTGGATCAGGAAGAGGCCGTATACACTACTTTAGGACCCTATAAAGGTAAGCACAAACACCCGCCTCCACACCTGCAACATTGTAACAACACATACTACCCTCCTCCATACTTTAATCTGGTGATCCCTTAATGTTGTTCCAGGCCCACTAGAGGGCCCTCCACTGTCATAAGGTTTCAACCATCTACTCCGTCCTACGTGATGTAGACCCACATAAGAAATAAGACACGACAACATCTCTTGGGAAAAGACCGGTCCCGGTCACGTTTATTAAATAAACGCTTAACTAATGCCTAAATATTCTTTATGAATATACTTAGGCACTTAGGCATTTTAACTGTAAACTTTAGAACAAGTTTTTCTTAACACTTGGTGGCGGCATCTTACCCTAACCTAACCCCTACTAGCAGCTGGCCAGGGCCCCTTTCGATGTTTGCAGCGCGACACCCAGTTGTCACGCCCATTGGCACGAAGAGAGAGCTGTGTTGTTTTAGAGATCTTCAGCCCTCAATTGCAAGGGAGAGGACCCCTAGGCCGGTGCCTAGCGGGTGTAACCCCTCCCCTTTCTGGACCGTCACTCTTCTCTCTCCGTGCCCACTCCCCAGGGCCCTGACCACCCGCCACAAGAGCCAGGCATACTCTTGCCGCCACACCAAAACCCGACAGGCATTCCATAACTTTAACATCAAACACTTTTTTTTTTTTTTAAACCTCTTTTTTTTTTTTTGTCCAATAGATCACCAATACTCCATCCATGTAAGCCTTAAAGCACCTTTAACAATGCCCCTCTGATGTCCTTCAGGAACATATCCAACCCAACGTCCATTAGGTGGACACCATCCGGGCGGAATAATTCCTTTTTGTCGGCCGTAATTGTCTCATGCCTGATAACAAAACCCCCCAAGGCCATGACCGTCTTTCCCATCTCCCTGTTGACCTTCTTTCGTACATTGTATGCTGCCTTTTGGGTCAAAATAAACCGCCACTGCAGTCGAGCAACCACATTTGACCAACCAATACGTACATCCCCGAGCCATGTGTGCACCCATTTCAAATCTGCAGCCATCCTCTTAATGAGGTCCAATGCAGGTACAGACCCCAAGTCGTTCCCGCCCACATGCAGCACCACCACATTCGGCTGCCCCCACCTCCTGTGAGCCTCTTGCAAAAGAGCTGGTAAATCCTCCCATACCAGGCCCCTGCGCCCCAACCACCGGAAGTTGGCCCTGGACGTAGAGAATCCAAGCTGCTGACCTTCCATAGTCCGCAAAGCCCTGATGGAATCCCAATGGATGTAGGAGTGTCCTACTATCCATACCCGAACCGGAGGGGAAGTGTCACCTAGCGAACCTGGCAAAAAATGAGCAAACCCTGTTATCCCTTGCCCTCAAGGAACCCCTTGTGCTCCAACCCCCACTGGAGCTGCCTAACCACCAACATGCCCTCGGAATCTATAAACCTCAACCTCCCGGACAATGTTTATTATTATTTTTTTTTTATATATAACTTTCATGGGCCTCAGGTACGCCCCTTGTAGCCGCACTAGTTGCGGCCCCAATCCTAAATGAATGTGGGGCAATCCTTCCAAGATCCAGCCCTTCCCTACCCGCTGCCTTGGCTGCCTTAGCTAGAACCTTTCGGAACTGGAACCCCGACAGGGAGCTACCATCCTCATGAACGAGGAACTGGTGAGGGCCCTCAGGTCTCACCCTCATAAAGTTCTCAATGCAGTGCACCGGACAACAATCCGCAAACTTATGCACAGCAGGCGGCAGCCATGCTCCTCTGCCCTCTTGGTCCGTTTTAGACCTAGGAACAAACAACAGCAAACCCCCATCTGCCAATCTGACATGGTCTGCTTGAATACCACCTGTCCCATTCACCCTTGCTGAAGACACCAACTCACTCAAACGTAGGGCTCCCCCAAAAGCCAAAGCAAAAGCAGCCCCGAAAAGCAGCTTCTCATACTCCGTTGAGCATACCGCGGTCAGTTCGGTTGCCAAGTGCCTCATGCGATGTGTGGTGATCGGTTCCCTTTTGTCTTTTGGACGGGGGGCCGATCTACCCCACTCTTTCAACACTTGCCTTACCAGGAAAGTTTTAGAATTATCTACATACCCCAGCGCTTTATTAAAGAAGGCTATAGCCGATAGTCTACCTCCCACACCCATTCTACTAGTCCCTTCCTGCCTTAAAGCCGCTAGCCATGCAAGCACCTGCACCTGTGAGGCCCTCCATACCTGTATACCCCTCTGCTTGCAGAAGATTTCACACATCTTCCAATGTCTGAAGTAGGAGGACCATGTCTTCGGCGCCAAAGATGACCTAATTAAGGGGAGGATGCCTTCCCATCCTTCAACAGCTGCCAAAGAAAAAGTGGGCATGTTAAACCCTCTTTCTCCGCCTTAGGCGCTGCCTTTCTAAACTGTTCCCAATTAAATTGAGAGAGTGCGTCAGCGACCACGTTCTGCACTCCCGGGACGTGTTTGGCAGTGAAGCATATGTTGAGCTGCAAGCAGCGCAACACCAGATGCCTCAAGTAGCTTACTACCCCCGGTGATGATGCGGACAATTTGTTAATGGCGTATGGCGTATACCACACTCATATTGTCCGTCCAGAACACCACTGACCTGTTCGCTAGCCGCGCTCCCCATATCTCCATGGCTACCACTATTGGAAAGAGTTCCAACAGGGTAAGGTTTCTAGTATAGCCAGCCTCTACCCAATCCCTGGGCCATGGAGCCGCGCTCCATTCCCCCTCCAGGTAGGCTCCATACCCGAAACTGCCTGCCGCATCATTAAAAAGATGCAGGACCTGGTTTGACACTAGAGGTCGCCTCCAGAGACAAACCCCATTAAATTGCACTAGAAACCTAGCCCATACATCCAGGTACTCTTTCACCTCTGCTGTTACCCTGGCACACTTCCGCTGTCCCGATGGACCCTTCAACTGACCTTCCAACCGGCGGTTAAATACTCTGCCCATCGGAATGGCCCTCCCCGCAAAGTTAAGTAAGCCCAGCAGTGACTGAACTTCCTTAATGGGGACCCTATCTTGCCCTCGTACCTTTTGCACCAACTGCAGCATGCGAGCCACCTTCTCCTCCGGGAGCCTGCAGACCGCCTGCACAGAATCTATTTAAATCCCTAGGAATGTGAGACACGTGCAGGGGCCTTGTGTTTTGTCGAACCCCGAATCTGGCCGTCAAATCCCTCATTACCTTCATGAGCTGTTCGCATTCTGCCGAGCCAGCCTTCCCTACCAGCAGAAAATCATCCAGGTAGTGCGCCATTGACCCACCTCTGGATGCCTTCTGCACCACCCAATGGAGAAATGAGCTAAAGCACTCAAACAGAGCACAAGACAACGAGCACCCCATGGGTAGGCATCTGTCTATGTAGTACGCCCCCTCAAACTTCATCCCCATCAGCCGATAAGCAGACAGGTGTAAAGGCAAGAGCCGGAAAGCAGACTCAATGTCCAATTTTGCCATTAAGGCCCCAGGGCCGCAAGCCCTAACTAGCTCCAGTGCATCCTCAAACGACTGATAATGCACTGAGCTGAGGTCTGGGTCAATGGCGTCGTTGACCAACCCCCCTTTTGGAAACGACAGGTGGTGTATTAACCGGAACTTTCCAGTCTCCTTCTTAGGTACCACCCCCAATGGGGAGACCACTAGGTCACAAAAAGGTGGTGCAGAAAATGGACCAACCACCCTGCCCATGGCCATTTCCTTAGCCAACTTCTCCCTTACCACCTGTGGGAATTCATAAGCAGACTTCAAGTTCTTATGAATTTGGGACCCTACGACCACACCCAGCACAGGAATCCTGAAGCCCCCCCCCCAACCCAGACCGGAGCAAGCAAGCAGCTTCCCGGTCCGGGTAGTTCACCAGCCATGTCTCCATGGCTGCCAAGTTAAGCGGGGTTGGGGCCCTTAACCCCAGTTCCCTGCTTAGGAGCTGGTTTGACTTGCCCTTGCTCTTTCCTTTTCCCACATTCAGATCCTGGGTGAGGCCCACTGCAGAATTTGCATATGTGACGAAAGGAACAACTGCTCCCTTAATCACACTGCCTATCCTGGAATTTCCAGCACTCTCTACCCCTCTTATTCTGACGAGAGCTGGATCGTGCCACTCCCGAACGCCCATATCCTGGTGACAGAGAGCCCCCCTCAAGCCCCAACTTTGACCAGAGGTGCATGTCCTGCGTGCCGAAATGGAGTAAAGGTTTGCCTACCATCTTTCTTCGAAAGGCCATATCATATTCCCGCCATGCCCCTTCTTTAAAACTTGCGTGGATATCCTCAATGGTATCCTGATATTTGAATAGGTTGTGCCCCTGCAGGGGCCACCTATTCACAAAGCACGCCGCAAAGACCCTGAAGCACTTTAGCCACTCCTCATAGGTCTCTGACATATGCACCTTCTTGGAGCCAGTGCCTTCCCGGCCCTCTCTTTAGCTCAAAATGCATCTACAGAGAGCTTGAACACATTCACGTACCGTCCCTCCTGTATCTTTTTAATGACCTTCATCTTTAGATGGCCATACAATGAATGAACTAAATAGGTGTATGTAACCCCCTGTGCCGCCACCTTACGAGTCACCTGCCCCACGGGGAGCACGTTGCCCCCCGGTCCCGGGGACACCGCTGGCCCACCTGCCAAACGTGGAACCCTTCCCTTTGCCCTTGCTTGTTCTGCCCCTTACCCACTAGCCCTAAGTCCTCCCCGCTATCTGAACTAGACCCACTAGTGGAAGACCCTGTGTCAGCGTGTGTAATGTCTTGTGGAAAGTACTCACGGTTCACTGCCTGATCCCCGTGGGCTGCTTGCGGCGCTGGTCCACTCTCTGTTGGCTGCTCTCTGCTGGGGCCTGCAACCACCAATTCACTTGCTGCTGCTGTACTCGCCATTACTGATGACTCTGATTCCTGAACCTGTGTAGACAAAACAACTTGGGGAGTACTCTGGTCCACGAATGAGGCCTCGAGGGATGAACTGGCACTTGTCTCCCCTCTACCTCCCCCAACCTCCACCCCAATGCTGCTGCTACCGCTCTCCTAATAATTTCTTCCTGCCCTGCACTTTCCCGGGCGTGTGCACTGAACCCAAGAGCAACATTTGACCTAGCTGCCTCCCGCAGCGCAGCCTCCACTGCCCTCCTAATTGTCCCCTCAGAGACCATGCCTGACTGTTCCTGAATAACATCCCCCAAAGCACCTCGCTGTCCATACAACTGTGCCACCTGCACACCAGCACCCTGGTTTGCCTGATGCCCACTCATCCATGTCCCATGCATACCAGCGGCCTGTGTTTCCTGCTGTCTAAATAGCTGTGCCTCATGCATACTAACCCCTTGCTGTGCACTCACACTCTGTATACCCTGTTGACCAAGCCCTTGCACATCGCACACACCAGCCACCTGCATGCCCTGCCTCACATTCTCAACAACATTGTGCTGTGCCCTAGGAGTCCCCACATGCGTTATCCCCGCATGCACCGCCCCCAGTGTCACAGTTTAATTCCTGGCCTGTAGCCCACCATCAAGCGACATCACACCGGAAGGCCCCCTCATACAAGGCCCTGCATCCGCTACCAGCCTCT
The DNA here is from genome assembly GCF_027579735.1 of Bombina bombina. Classification (NCBI taxonomy): domain Eukaryota; kingdom Metazoa; phylum Chordata; class Amphibia; order Anura; family Bombinatoridae; genus Bombina; species Bombina bombina. The sequence goes on from NC_069503.1 coordinate 90,776,620, forward strand.
CCTCATCTGCACCCAACAAACTCCTCCAGCGCACCACAGGTCCCTGGGGGACCTCCGCCCCCTCGCTACCCTTGTACCTCCAGACCTGCCTGCCGGTAAGTGCCTCTGCACTCCAGCTGACTGCCCCCTACAACTCAGGGCCCCATCCGCATCCCGGAGCCTCCCCAAGTTACCTGGGCTGCTCCGGTCGCATGGGCCCTGCTGCGTGTGTTCTCTTCTTCTTCCAAGATGGCGGCCGCGATCCCCCTTGCTCGAAGATCTGGAGGAGGAAGTCTCGCGGGATCCGCCATCTTGGATTTCCTGCTCATGCGCCATAGCTGGTCCCAACAGAGAGCTAGGCAATAAACCCTTGACCATGCCACCGCCGGCCCCAGGCGCCCTCTGGCCCTGTATGGGGCCTGCTGGGCCCATCACTGATGCCAACGACGGGGCAGGGCCAGAACAGCCGCCATGGCGAACGGCAGCAAAGTAGGTAAAGGGCTGTAAGCGGCCTGCCCCCCCTGTATAGCCATCCCCACCAGATGCCCCTGTGAGCCTGCCTGAGTAGCTTATGTTGGGGCCGAAGCTGCTATGCTACCCAGGCTTGTGCTGCAACCCCCAACCTCTTCCCCATTACCCCTAGGTTGGCTCCAAGGGCCTAAATTCCCCACTTTAGCATTTTTGCTTTTATTGAAACGCCTGCTAGGGGGGGATACCGCCTCATCTGTAACATGTCCTTCTCCTCCTGTAGCTGGACCCTTCTTCCTGGAACTCAGCTCCACCACCTCCCTGTATCTCTTTGGAGGCATTGCCTTTCTACTTGATCTATCCATATTCCACACTCAGCAACTGAAGAAACTTTCTCCTCAAAGTCTGGATCAGGAAGAGGCCGGATACACTGCTGCAGGACCCTATAAAGGTAAGCACAAACACCCGCCTCCACACCTGCAACATTGTAACAACACATACTACCCTCCTCCAGACTTCAATCTGGTGATCCCTTAATGTCATTCCAGCCCCACTAGAGGGCCCTCCACTGTCATTCTATGTTGGTGTTTGAGCTGGTCCCATACAGGCCTGGAATCCTCAACCTCAATTAATGGATAATGCTGCTTGGACTGGTGCTAGAAGATAGGGAAGCAATGTGGGAAACCCCAGGCTTTCTACGTTTTACAAAGCAGGGATTAAACGCATAAGCGGGATTTGACCTGGCTGGTTAGTTTTGCAAGTGATGATTGTAGGGGCAAAATATAATTTACTATAAGGGGTTTAAAAAACATAATTTATGTAAGAACTTACCTGATAAATTCATTTCTTTCATATTGGCAAGAGTCCATGAGCTAGTGACGTATGGGATATACAATCCTACCAGGAGGGGCAAAGTTTCCCAAACCTCAAAATGCCTATAAATACACCCCTCACCACACCCACAATTCAGTTTAACGAATAGCCAATAAGTGGGGTGATAAAGAAAGGAGTAAAAAACATCAACAAAGTAATTTGGAAATAATTGTGCTTTATACAAAAAAATATAACCACCATAAAAAGGGTGGGCCTCATGGACTCTTGCCAATATGAAAGAAATGAATTTATCAGGTAAGTTCTTACATAAATTATGTTTTCTTTCATGTAATTGGCAAGAGTCCATGAGCTAGTGGCGTATGGGATAGTAATGCCCAAGATGTGGAACTCCACGCAAGAGTCACTAGAGAGGGAGGGATAAAATAATAACAGCCATTTTCCGCTGAAAAAAATTAATCCACAACCCAAATTATAAGTTTATTTTCATAATGAAAAGAAAAAACTTAAACATAAGCAGAGGAATCAAACTGAAACAGCTGCCTGAAAAACTTTTCTACCAAAAACTGCTTCCGAAGAAGCAAATACATCAAAATGGTAGAATTTAGTAAATGTATGCAAAGAAGACCAATTTGCTGCTTTCAAATCTGATCAACTGAAGCTTCATTCTTAAAAGGCCATGAAATGGAGACTGATCTAGTAGAATGAGCTGTAATTCTCTGAGGCGGGGCCTAACCCGACTCCAAATACGCCTGATGAATCAAAAGCTTTAACCAAGATGCCAAGGAAATGGCAGAAGCCTTCTGACCTTTCCTAGAACCAGAAAAGATAATAAATAGACTAGAAGTCTTCTGAAATCTTTAGTAGCTTCAACATAATATTTCAAAGCTCTTACCACATCCAAAGAATGTAAGGATCTCTCCAAAGAATTCTTAGGATTAGGACACAAAGAAGGGACAACAATTTCTCTATTAATGTTGTTAGAATTCACAAACTTAGGTAGAAATTTAAATGAGGTCCGCAAAACTGCCTTATCCTGATGGAAAATCAGAAAAGGAAATTCACAAGAAAGAGCAGATAATTCGGAAACTCTTCTAGCAGAAGAGATAGCCAAAAGGAACAACACTTTCCAAGAAAGTAGTTTAATGTCCAAAGAATGCATAGGCTCAAACTAAGGAGCCTGCAAAGCCTTCAAAACCAAATTAAGACTCCAAGGAGGAGAGATTGATTTAATGACAGGCTTGATATGGACCAAAGCCTGTACAAAACAGTGAATATCAGGAAGCTTAGCAATCTTTCTGTGAAATAAAACAGAAAGAGCAGAGTTTTGTCCCTTCAAGGAACTTGCAGACAAACCTTTATCCAAACCATCCTGACAAAACTGTAAAATTCTATGAATTATAAAAGAATGCCAAGAGAATTTATGAGAATAACACCATGAAATATAAGTTTTCCAAACTCGATAATAAATCTTCCAAGAAACAGATTTACGAGCCTGTAACATAGTATTAATCGCTGAGTCAGAGAAACCTCTATGACTAAGCACTAGGCGTTCAATTTCCATACCTTCAAATTTAATGATTTGAGATCCTTATGGCAAAATGGATCTTGAGACAGAATGTCTGGCCTTAATGGAAGTGGCCAAGGTTGGCAACTGGACATCTGAACAAGATCCGCATACCAAAACCTGTGAGGCCATGCTGGAGCTACCAGCAACACAAACGACTGTTCCATGATGATCTTGGAAATCCCTCTTGGAAGAAGAACCAGAGGCGGGAAGATATAAGCAGGTTGCTAACACCAAGGAACTGCTAATGCATCCACCGCTTCTGCCTGAGGATCCCCTGATCTGGACAGGTACCTGGGTAGTTTCTTGTTTACGTGGGAAGCCATTAGCTCTATTTCTGGAAGACCCCACATCTGAACAATCTGAGAAAACACATCTGGATGGAGCGACCACTCCCCCGGATGTAAAGTCTGACGGCTGAGATAATCCGCTTCCCAATTGTCTATACCTGGGATATGAACCGCAGAAATTAGACATGAGCTGGATTCCGCCCAAGCAAGTATCCAAGATACTTCATTCATAGCTTGGGGACTGTGAGTTCCACCCTTATGATTGACATATGCCACAGTTGTGATATTGTCTGTCTGAAAAGAAATGAACGGTTCTCTCTTCAACAGAGGCCAAACCTGAAGAGCTCTGTTGAAGAGAGAGCCCTGAAAATAGCATGGAGTTCTAAAATATTGATTGGTAACCTCGCCTCTTGAGGTTTCCAAACCCCCTGCAGGAGGACAAAAGGCTTATTGGGGAAACGGGCATGGAAGGCACGGACGAGGGCGGGAGCATGAACATCAGAGGAGGGAACACAAGAACGCTCCTCCGGACCGTAGCCCCTCCAGTTAACCAAATACTGTACGCGGCCCCTGGACATAGGAGTCATTAATGCTGCTGACCTCATACTCCTCATGGTTGTCAACAAAGATAGGGTGGGGACGAGGCAACACAGTGGTAAACCGATTACAAACCAATGGTTTCAAGAGGGAGACATGAAAAACATTGGAGATGTGCATTGCAGGAGGAAGGTCAAGAGCGTAGGCCACAGGATTGACCCGTCAGAGTATTCGAAAAGGACCAACATAACGGGGAGCAAGTTTATTGGAAGGCACATGAAGGTTCAAGTTGTGGGAGGACAGTCAAACTCTCTCACCAACCTGGTAGGAAGACGCAGGCAGACGCCTACGATCAGCCTGGAACTTTTGTCGCTGCATAGAACGATGAACGCAATCCTGAATCTGCACCCACGTGGAACGGAGTTGCCGGAGATGCTCCTCCAAAGCCGGAATACCCTGAGACATGAAAGAATCGGGCAACAAGGATGGTTGAAACCCATAATTCGCCATGAACAGGGATAACTTGGAGGAAGCATTAAAGGGACAGTCAACCCAAAAAATGTCCTTACTCCTACAGATAATGTTTACTAGGATAAATATTTCAAAATGTAGCGCAATTTTGCTAAATATATTGTTTTCAAGAAAAATTACTTACTACATGTCCCTCTGGAGTTTTGAAATGGCCGCCAGCCCCCTCCTCTATTTCGTCATAACCCTTTTTCCTTCCTTCCTCTTCTGCGAGAAACTTCTCGTGCCTCCGCAGTCCCGTTGTTTGCGCATGCGCAATGCACCGATTTTAGTGAAGGGACCTTTTGAAGCAGGAACTTAAAATAACCGCTCAGTATCCTAGCGGTTCCTATATGCGGCGGACCAGTTGGCTTCTCTTCATCTACTGCCGCATATAGAAACCGCTAGGAACCTGAGCGGTACTGATGATCCTGAATCCTGCTAATTTGACATGTCACATTAGATTTAATACATTATTCCACTTATCAGTGTCTGGTTTAATGAACTCTAGTGGAATCCCTTGTTGTTATAACTGTATGTGCTGGCGGAGAGGACAACATTCTCCTACACTTACTTGCAAAAAGATATATTAATGAGGCAGTAGTGCTGTCACAGCGTGTGTGTGTGTCTGGGTTCACTATATAAAAGGCGCTGAGCTGTAGAAAAAAAAAGCACTTACCACTGCAGTTTAGTTCACTTCTATATGGTGTGTAGATTGATCGGAATCTGATCCATGTTGTATATTGTATACCACTACAATATGAAGCCTTTGTTGTCATTGATTATAATAAACCATTCTATTTACAGCATATTGTATCCAAACTCACTCATCACTTTCTGCAATGATTATCTAAGATACAAATGTAGCCATATTTTCTGTTTAAGAATCACTAAGATAACCTTTATATAGATTGAAACGAAATAGTGTCACACAAGCCAAAGATAAATTATCACTACAACATCAAGCAATGTTTTAGCATCCCTGCAAAAAATGTAATTCGTTATTGCTTTATTTTGTATGAATGTCCCCTTTGTAAACTGTGCCTAATAGGTAAAACGAGAATGTAAGGGAAATATAAAGAAATTGCTGAAAGTGGTTCTGAACATCTGTGAAATCCCAGCAACTCCTAAATTACTGAGAATACCAAACATTACATTCTGGATGTTCATCTTCATTTTCCTGGACGGCCCCCACTCACAGTTTATAACCAAAAATATGTCTGACAATAAAGCAGCCAAGCACTCCAACTGCAGGCTCTCAGCAGGTTTGCTGTCAATAGAGGGTGTCAGCCCTTGAATATATGTATCAGAACAAAGGGCTCAGTGATGAGAAATGTCTATGCAAAAACCCTCTGAGGATATACAGAAACGTTTCGTGTCAGTTCTGTAATTAATAAACATTAATTTTGTCAAAAGATAAACCTTTTAAAAAATAGATAAAAAAACACAGATTTAGTGAATGTTTACTAATATGTGTGTTTATTTTGTGAAGAAAGTTTCCTAAAGAAAACAAATATAGACATAAATATAACTAAACTTCTCATATAACCGGCATTGTTATAATAATTTCCTCTTCTTTGAATTGTGATTTTTAATTATTATTATAACATTCAAAAGTGGAATGCACAGTGGAATGCATGAATGTGACAAGCTCGACTTTTTCTGGGATTCATGTGTGCAGATGTGTTTTCTGATATTCTCACAAACCTGCGTGTAAAATACAAGACACACAATTTACTGAAACGAATGTTTTAGACAGATCTCAGCAAACATTCCTTTCTGCTTCAGTGATATACAGCACCTAAATATTCCTGGAAGTTGCACAACATTCTAAAACATTTATTTCAGTAAAGTGTGTGTCTTGTATTTTACACGCAGGTTTGTGAGAATATCAGAAAATACTTTTGAATGTTATAATAATAATAATTAAAAATCACAATCCAGAGAAGAGGAAATTAATATAACAATGCAGGTTATACAAGAAACCTCTTGCAAAATAAATTCAATGCGCAAATAGTTAAAATAATTACTATAAAAATGCAATTGTATGTAGACAAGTAAGCATATACTGTATTCTACTTATTAGTAGAAAGTGAAACATTACGTGTACAATCTGCAATAATACAATATGGAGACAACAGTCCATGCCCAGCACAGCAGAAGAGTCCTAGGCCTAGATTTAGAGTTTGGCAGTAGCCGTCAAAACCAGCGTTAGAGGCTCCTAACGCTGGTTTTTACCGCCCGCTGGTATTTAGAGTCAGTCATGAAAGGGTCTAACGCTCACTTTGCAGCCGCGATTTTTCCATACCGCAGATCCCCCTACGCCATTTGCGTATCCTATCTTTTCAATGGGATCTTTCAAACGCCGGTATTTAGAGTCTTGGCTGAAGTGAGCGTTAGAAATCTAACGACAAAACTCCAGCCGCAGAAAAAAGTCAGTAGTTAAGAGCTTTCTGGGCTAACGCCGGTTTATAAAGCTCTTAACTACTGTGCTCTAAAGTACACTAACACCCATAAACTACCTATGTACCCCTAAACCGAGGTCCCCCCACATCACCGCCACTCTATTAAAAATTTTTAACCCCTAATCTGCCGCTCCGTACACCGCCGCCAGCTACGTTATCCCTATGTACCCCTAATCTGCTGCCCCTAACATCGCCGACCCCTATATTATATTTATTAACCCCTAATCTGCCGCCCCCGCTATCGCTGACACCTGCATATTTTTTTTAACCCCTAATCTGCCGCTCCGTACACCGCCGCAACCTACATTATACCTATGTACCCCTAATCTGCTGCCCCTAACACAGCCGACCCCTATATTATATTTATTAACCCCTAATCTGCCGCCCCCAACGTCGCCTCCACCTACCTACAATAATTAACCCCTAATCTGCCGACCGGACCACACCGCTACTATAATAAATGTATTAACCCCTAAAGCTAAGTTTAACTCTAACCCTAACACCCCCCTAAGTTAAATATAATTTAAATCTAACTAAATAAATTAACTCTTATTAAATAACTTATTCCTATTTAAAGCTAAATACTTACCTGTAAAATAAACCCTAATATAGCTACAATATAAATTATAATTATATTGTAGCTATTTTAGGATTAATATTTATTTTACAGGCAACTTTGTAATTATATTAACCAGGTACAATAGCTATTAAATAGTTAATAACTATTTAATAGTTACCTAGTTAAAATAATTACAAAATTACCTGTAAAATAAATCCTAACCTAAGTTACAATTAAACCTAACACTACACTATCAATAAATTAATTAAATACAATACCTACAATTATCTACAATTAAACCTAACACTACACTATCAATAAATTAATTAAATACAATACCTACAAATAAATACAATTAAATAAACTAACTAAAGTACAAAAAATAAAAAAGAACTAAGTTACAAAAAATAAAAAAATATTTACAAACATTAGAAAAATATTACAACAATTTTAAACTAATTACACCTACTCTAAGCCCCCTAATAAAATAACAAAGCCCCCCAAAATAAAAAAATGCCCTACCCTATTCTAAATTAAAAAAGTTCAAAGCTCTTTTACCTTACCAGCCCTGAAAAGGGCCCTTTGCGGGGCATGCCCCAAAGAATTCAGCTCTTTTGCCTGTAAAAAAAACACATACAATACCCCCCCCAACATTACAACCCACCACCCACATACCCATAATCTAACCCAAACCCCCCTTAAATAAACCTAACACTAAGCCCCTGAAGATCTTCCTACCTTATCTTCACCTCGCCGGGTATCACACCGATCCGTCCTGGCTCCGATGTCTTGATCCAAGCCCAAGCAGGGGGCTGAAGATGTCCATGAGCCAATCGGAATTAAGGTAGGAAAATTCTGATTGGCTGATGGAATCAGCCAATCAGAATCAAGTTCAATCCGATTGGCTGATCCGATCAGCCAATCAGATTGAGCTCACATTCTATTGGCTGATCGGAATTTTCCTACCTTAATTCCGATTGGCTGATAGAATCCTATCAGCCAATCGGAATTCGAGGGACGCCATCTTGGATGACGTCCCTTAAAGGAACCGTCATTCGTCGGGAAGTCGTCGGTGAAGATGGATGTTCCGCGTCGGCGGGATGAACATGGATCCGGAAGAAAGAAGATTGAAGATGCCGCTTGATAGAAGACTTCAGCCGGATCATGGACCTTTTCAGCTCCCGCTTGGATGAAGACTTCAGCCGGATCATGGACATCTTCAGCCCCTCGCTTGGGCTTGGATCAAGACATCGGAGCCAGGACGGATCGGTGTGATACCCGGCGAGGTGAAGATAAGGTAGGAAGATCTTCAGGGGCTTAGTGTTAGGTTTATTTAAGGGGGGGTTTGGGTTAGATTAGGGGTATGTGGGTGGTGGGTTGTAATGTTGGGGGGGTATTGTATGCTTTTATTTACAGGCAAAAGAGCTGAATTCTTTGGGGCATGCCCCGCAAAGGGCCCTTTTCAGGGCTGGTAAGGTAAAAGAGCGTTTCTATTTTCATTTTAGAATAGGGTAGGGCATTTTTTATTTTGGGGGTCTTTCTTATTTTATTAGGGGGCTTAGAGTAGGTGTAATTAGTTTAACATTGTATTTTTTTATTTTTTGTAACTTAGTTCTTTTTTATTTTTTGTACTTTAGTTACTTTATTTCATTGTATTTATTTGTAGGTATTGTATTTAATTAATTTATTGATAGTGTAGTGTTAGGTTTAATTGTAGATAATTGTAGGTATTGTATTTAATTAATTTATTGATAGGGTAGTGTTAGGTTTAATTGTAACTTAGGTTAGGATTTATTTAACAGGTAATTTTGTAATTATTTTAACTAGGTAACTATTAAATAGTTATTAACTATTTAATAGCTATTGTACCTGGTTAAAATAATTACAAAGTTGCCTGTAAAATAAATATTAATCCTAAAATAGCTACAATATAATTATAATTTATATTGTAGCTATATTAGGGTTTATTTTACAGGTAAGTATTTAGCTTTAAATAGGAATAAGTTATTTAATAAGAGTTAATTTATTTCGTTAGATTTAAATTATATTTAACTTAGGGGGGGGTGTTAGGGTTAGGGTTAGACTTAGCATTAGGGGTTAATACATTTATTATAGTAGCGGTGAGATCCGGTCGGCAGATTAGGGGTTAATTATTGTAGGTAGGTGGAGGCGACGTTGGGGGCGGCAGATTAGGGGTTAATAAATATAATATAGGGGTCGGCTGTGTTAGGGGCAGCAGATTAGGGGTACATAGGGATAATGTAGGTTGCGGCGGTGTACGGAGCGGCAGATTAGGGGTTAATAATAATATGCATGGGTCAGCGATAGCAGGGGGGCAGATTAGGGGTTAATACATATAATATAGGGGTCGGCGGTGTTAGGGGCAGCAGATTAGGGGTACATAGGTATAATGTAGGTTGCGGCGGTGTACGGAGCGGCAGATTAGGGGTTAATAATAATATGCAGATGTCAGCGATAGCGGGGGCGGCAGATTAGGGGTTAATAAGTATAAGGTTAGGGGTGTTTAGACTCGGGGTACATGTTAGAGTGTTAGGTGCAGACGTAGGAAGTGTTTCCCCATAGAAAACAATGGGGCTGCGTTAGGAGCTGAACGCTGCTTTTTTGCAGGTGTTAGGTTTTTTTTCAACTCAAATGGCCCCATTGTTTTCTATGGGGATATCGTGCACGAGCACGTTTTTGAAGCTGGCCGCGTCCGTAAGCAACGCTGGTATTTAGAGTTGCAGTGGCTGTAAATATGCTCTACGCTCCCTTTTTGGAGCCTAACGCAGCCATTCTGTGAACTCTAAATACCAGCGGTATTTAAAAGGTGCGGGGGGAAAAAAGCATGCGTAGCTAACGCACCCCTTTGGCCGCAGAACTCTAAATCTAGCCGCTAGTGAGGTCACCAGAATTCATACACACAACAGTAATATGTGACCTGGGCATTAAGTACAACTTAACCTCAGTGAGCATAGAAAAATACCTTGTTGGATCTGGAAAGCCAGCAAACCCTTAACACCTAGAAGGCAATCACATCCCTTGTACAGTGACTCATTGCCTGCCAGAGGGACCTGTAACATATTGCTTGGTAACCAAGTGAATAAATAGTCCAGGGAAAAACCCACTGGTTTATATAAAAAGCAACTGATATAGGACAATACATAAATACAAACACATCTGCACACATGAATCCCAGAAAAAGTCGAGCTTGTCACATTCATGCATTCCACTGTGCATTCCACTTTTGAATGTTACAATAATAATTAAAAATCACAATTCAGAGAAGAGGAAATTATTATAACAATGCCGGTTATATGAGAAGTTTAGTTATATTTATGTCTATATTTGTTTTCTTTAGGAAACTTTCTTCACAAAATAAACACACATATTAGTAAACATTCACTAAATCTGTGTTTTTTTATCTATTTTTTAAAAGGTTTATCTTTTGACAAAATTAATGTTTATTAATTACAGAACTGACACGAAACGTTTCTGTATATCCTCAGAGGGTTTTTGCATAGACATTTCTCATCACTGAGCCCTTTGTTCTGATACATATATTCAAGGTCTGACACCCTCTATTGACAGCAAACCTGCTGAGAGCCTGCAGTTGGAGTGCTTGGCTGCTTTATTGTCAGACATATTTTTGGTTATAAACTGTGAGTGGGGGCCGTCCAGGAAAATGAAGATGAACATCCAGAATGTAATGTTTGGTATTCTCAGTAATTTAGGAGTTGCTGGGATTTCACAGATGTTCAGAACCACTTTCAGCAATTTCTTTATATTTCCCTTACATTCTCGTTTTACCTATTAGGCACAGTTTACAAAGGGGCGCATTCATACAAAATAAAGCAATAACGAATTACATTTTTTGCAGGGATGCTAAAACATTGCTTGATGTTGTAGTGATAATTTATCTTTGGCTTGTGTGACACTATTTCGTTTCAATCTTTATAAAGGTTATCTTAGTGATTCTTAAACAGAAAATATGGCTACATTTGTATCTCAGATAATCATTGCAGAAAGTGATGAGTGAGTTTGGATACAATATGCCGTAAATAGAATGGTTTATTATAATCAATGACAACAAAGGCTTCATATTGTAGTGGTATACAATATACAACATGGATCAGATTCCGATCAATCTACACACCATATAGAAGTGAACTAAACTGCAGTGGTAAGTGCTTTTTTTTTCTACAGCTCAGCGCCTTTTATATAGTGAACCCAGACACACACACACGCTGTGACAGCACTACTGCCTCATTAATATATCTTTTTGCAAGTAAGTGTAGGAGAATGTTGTCCTCTCCGCCAGCACATACAGTTATAACAACAAGGGATTCCACTAGCGTTCATTAAACCAGACACTGATAAGTGGAATAATGTATTAAATCTAATGTGACATGTCAAATTAGCAGAATTCAGGATCGTCAGTACCGCTCAGTATCCTAGCGGTTTCTATATGCGGCGGTAGATGAAGAGAAGCCAACTGGTCCGCCGTATATAGGAACCGCTAGGATACTGAGCGGTTATTTTAAGTTCCTGCTTCAAAAGGTCCCTTCACTAAAATCGGCGCATTGCGCATGCGCAAACAACGGGACTGCAGAGGCACGAGAAGTTTCTCGCAGAAGAGGAAGGAAGGAAAAAGGGTTATGACGAAATAGAGGAGGGGGCTGGCGGCCATTTCAAAACTCCAGAGGGACATGTAGTAAGTAATTTTTCTTGAAAACAATATATTTAGCAAAATTGCCCTACATTTTGAAATATTTATCCTAGTAAACATTATCTGTAGGAGTAAGGACATTTTTTGGGTTGACTGTCCCTTTAATAGCACTATTATGAGCAAACTCTGCCCAAGGTAACAGTTCAGACCAATTATTGTGGTGATCTGAACATAGCAACGGAGGAACTGTTCCAGAGCTTGATTAGACTGTTCCACCGCCCCATTGGATTGAGGGTGATATGCCGAGGAGAAGGAAAGCTGGATGCCCATTTGAGCACAAAAGGAACGCCAACATCTGGAGACAAACTGGCTACCCCGGTCCGACACTATCTCCTTGGGTAACCCATGTAAACGGAAGACCTCCCAGGCAAAAATTGAAGCAAGCTCCTGAGCAGTAGGCAACTTCTTCAAGGGAATGCAATTTGACATTTTAGAAAAACGGTCAACCACCATAAGGATAACAGTATTGCCATTGGAAACAGGGAGCTCGACAATGAAGTCCATGGAAAGATGTGTCCAAAGATGCTCACCATTAGCAATAGGTTGAAGAAGACCCACAGGAAGACGTCGAGGAGTCTTATTCCATGCACAAACTGAGCAGGAGGCAACATATGCAACAACATCAGAACGAAGTGCTGGCCACCAGAATTGTCGAGTGACAGACCAAATCATTTGGTTCTTGCCTGGGTAACCTGCAGCTTTAGGATAGTGGTAAGTGTGCAAAAGTTTAGTTAGAAGATTCTCAGGAACAAAACACTTACCACTAGGTTTCTCAGGAGGTGCATTGGTTTGTGCAGCCAGGATCTCCTCCCCCAAGGGAGAAGTCAAATTAGTACGTATGGTAGCCAAAATGTGGTCAGGAAGTATAACTGGAGTAGGTACAGACTCCTCCTTGGACAAAGGCGAAAATTGTCGAGAGAGGGCATCAGCCCTAACATTCTTACTACCAGGCAGGTAGGAGACCACATAATTTAACCAAAACAAAATTAGCGCCCATCTGGCCTGTCGGGGCGACAAACGTTTTGCTTCAGATAGATAAGTTAAATTCTTATGGTCAGTAAGAATGAGCACTGGCACGCTAGTACCCTCGAGAAGATGCCTCCATTCCTTGAGTGCCAAAATTATGGCCAGTAATTCCCTGTCGCCAATTTTATAATTGCACTCCGCTGGAGACAATTTCTTACAGAAGAAACCAAACAGATGCTAGGAACCATCAGGCGTAGGACGTTGAGACAAGAGGGCACCTACTACAGTCTCAGATGCATCGACCTCAAGAACGAAAGGCAGGACAGGGTTAGGATGAGCCAGAACTGGAGCGGCAGCAAAGGCAGTCTTAAGACTATCAAAGGCCTTAATGGCAGTAGATGACCAGACGAGTGGATCATTCCCTTTACGGGTCATGTCTGTGATAGGTTTGACCAAGGAAGAAAAGTTTTTAATAAACTTTCTATAGTAATTGGCGAACCCCAAAAAACGTTGAATAGACCGAAGACCATCTGTACGAGACTGCTGCAGAACTGCAGATAACTTGTCAGGATCAATGGAGAACCCTGCAACTGAGATAACATATCCTAGGAAGGTTACTTGAGTCTGATGGAACTCACATTTCTCAAGTTTACAAAACAGGCCGTTCTCACATAGTCTCTAAAGAACCCGTGTAACATCAGAACGATGAACCTCAAGTGTGGGTGAGTGTATGAGGATGTCGTCTAAGTACACCACAACACACTGTTGCAACATATCTCGTAGGACATCATTAATAAATTCCTGGAAAACAGCAGGAGCATTACATAGGCCAAAGGGCATACAAGATACTCATTATGCCCACTCCTGGTGTTAAATGCTGTTTTCCATTTGTGGCGCTCCTTAATCCTAACGAGATTGTACCCTCCTCTCAAAGCAAGTTTAGTAAAGACCGTAGCTCCCTTGAGGTGGTCAAAGAGTTCCGTAATGAGCGGAATAGGGTAAGCATTCTTAATGGTAAGACTATTAAGACCCCTATAATAGATGCATGGGTCGCCACCCTTTTTATTCACAAAGAAGAAGCCAGCCCCTGCAGGAGAGCAGGATTTGCTGATGATCCCCCGCGGCAGAGCATTGGCAACATACTCCTCTATAGCACAATTATCAGCTACAGACAGAGGGTAAACCCGGCCCCGAGGAGTAATGGCTCCGGGTTGCAGGTCTATGGCACAATCGTAAGACTGGTGAGGAGGCAACGTACCGGCACGCACCTTGTTAAAACGTCTAGGAACTCTCGGTACTCCTCTGGCAATTGAGATACTGAAGACGTGCAGAAGACTTTAACTGGTTTTCCGAAGACAAGTGGAAATACATTGCAGAGGCCACGACAAAATTTCGGACCTGCGCCAGTCGAGACTGGGATTGTGCTTTTGGAGCCAGGGATAACCCAGAATAACCGGAAAATGTGGAGAGTTTATCACCTTGAACTGGAGGATTTCAAAATGGAGAGCCCCAACAGCCATGGATAATGGAGCTGTTTCGTGAGTAAAGAGTGCGGGCTGAAGGGGCCTGCCATCAATGGCCTCAATAGCAAGCGGAAAGGACCAAGGCAAAACAGGAATGGAGTGCTTTGATACAAAAGCACTGTCAATGAAATAGCCTGCAGCACCGGAGTCAACAAGAGCCTGGGTGACTATGGAGGAGTCCACCCAGGAAAGGACAACCGTAACCAAAGGTTTCTCCTTTAGCGGTTCTGGGGACAAGGATAAACGACCCAAGGTCTGCCCCCGATAGGACCTTAGGTGTGAGCATTTCCCGGCCGTGTAGGACAAGACTTCAAAAGGTGGCCCTGTGTCAGGGTTTTTTCCCTGTTGTGTTTGCCATGTGCTACTGGCAGCCATTTTACTCACCTGTCTTCCTGAATATGGTGCATTGTGGGGGATGCTGCTCATTAGTGATGTCGCGAACATAAAAATAACCGCGCGAACCGCCATTGACTTCAATAGGCAGGCGAATTTTAAAACCTACAAGGACTCTTTCTGGCCACAATAGTGATGGAAAAGTTGTTTCAAGGGGCCTAACACCTGGACTGTGGCATGCTGGAGGGGGATCCCTGGCAAAACTCCCATTGAAAATTACATAGTTTATGCAGAATTTGCTTTTAACCCATAAAGGGCCTAAATCACCTAACATTCCCAAATTGTTTGCAATAACGTTCTTTAAAACATCAGTTATGATGTTGTATCTATCAGGTAGTGTAAGGGTTACGGCTGCATCACAGTGACAGAGCAAACTCCAAGTGTAACGCACCGCAATCAACCGCAAACAGTCCACTTGCACAACCACGAGATAGATTTGATAGATAGATACATAGATTACATAGCTCAATCGATGCAATATACATATGATCGATACACTGTACATAGCTCAATAGATGCAATATACATTAGATAGATACGAATTACATCGATCAATAGATGCAATATACATTTGATAGATAGTGATGTCCCGAACTGTTCGCCCGCGAACGGTTCACAGCGAACATAGCTTGTTCGCGTTTGCGTTTGTGGGCGAACACATGGCGATGTTCGATCCGACCCTATGTGTCATCATTGTGGAAACTTTGACCCTTTATGTCACAGCCGCCTGACACATTAGAGCCAATCAACATCAGACACTCCCTCACAGACACTCCCAGCTACTCGGAATCCGCCATTTTAGACTCATAACGACCTTGCTTTTTTAATGAGAGGACGTGTTGTGTTTTTGCTCCTGACATTAATAGGAAAAACATAGCTAGGCTAGTGTATTTACAGTCCAGAAGGACTCCACTCATATCTGCTGCAAGCACAGCACCCCAAAAAGCCCTTTTTAGGGCTATATTTCGTGCCGTTTTTTTTTTTTTTTTTTCGTTTTTTTTTTATTAGCATTTGCCTGGCTTTCAGCTGTGTGTTTAAGGCTCACAGCATATGCTGTGGCTACTGCCACCACTGATATCTCCCTAACAACATTAGTTTAAATTTAACTAACCCAAAAATATAATTATTTTTCTAGTGTAATTTTTTTTCATTTTCTATCAGGCCAGTGTCACACAGCATATACTCTGGTTCATTGCTCTGTGCCAGCCAGCAGCCACCAGTGTTAATATCCGTTTATAACATTATTTTAAATAAAATAAAAAATAAAAATAAAAAATATTTTGCTAGTGTAATCTAATTACATTTACTATCATGCCTGTGTCTGTCAGACTCACTCAGCATTAATATACCTCTTTTTTTTCAGTCTTTTGGTTAATTGGTCTGTGCCAGGCAGCCACCCAGCACTCATATCTATTCTCCTTCACCTTAATTTTAATATATAAAAAAAAAAAGTTTAAATTTGTTTGCTAGTGTAATCTAATATAATTTTCTATCCGGCCTGTGTGTTTTGCTGACATAGAGAGCCTACTGTGTTTACTTGCTGCCCTCCCTAGTCTATGAGCCACGACTCATATGTGTTTAACCTTTTTTTAATTCCCCCCCAAAAAAAATAATTTCAATCATTTTTCTAGTGTAATCTAATAGTATTTTCTATCAGGCGTGTGTGTATCCGACATACAGAGCCTACTGTTTTTAATAGCTGCCCTTCCAAGGCTATCAGCCATGACTCATATGTATGTGCTTAACCTTTTTCTTAAAATTTCCAAAAAAAAGTCTTTAAATCATTATGCTAGTGTAATCTAATTGTATTTTCTATCAGGCCTGTGTCTAACTGTCTATCTGACTTACACAGCATACTGTTGTTATAATTGCTGCCCTACGTAGCAGCCAGCCAGTGCGACCACTCATAGAGTCATATGTGCATTGCACTTCTTAACATAATTTTAATATTAAAATCTAAAATTTTAAAATATTTTGCTAGTGTAAAGTAACTTAATTTTCTATCAGTCCTGTGTTTTTGTCACTTACACAGCATACTGTGTTAAATTGCTGCCCTACCTACCATCCACGACTCATATCTGCCAGCCTGTCTGCCAGGCCCAAGTAGCCAATTAGTGGCACCAATCACAATTCTTGTAACAGTAATAAAAAAAAAAATCATAATTTTTTGGACTGCAAATATTCAGTCTCCTAGTGCCATTGAATTTCATTTACCTCCTGCCTGCCACTGCCAGCCTTTTGTGCCAGGCCGTCTAGCCAACTATTTACACCAATCATAATTGTTGTCACAGTCAGACAGTATAGTTATTAATTTAAATAAAAAAATTTTTTAGTGTTGATCTTAATCCTCAGTTTGCTCGTGCCTTTGAATTGCACTTTTCTACAGCCTTCCAAGCCTGTGTGCCAGGCCTACTTAAAAAATATTTACACCAATCATATTTGTTGTGACAGTATTCTAATAATTAAAAATTACAATTTTTGGTAATAGTTGCTGTGGCAAACCTAGCCACTTCTGGACTATAACGTAAGAAAGGTTGTCTGTGACAGACCCTTCGGTCAGGACTGAAAGTGTTAACTTTATTTTCTAACCACAAGTGGCTGTCTCCAGCTACAATCTAATTAATGCTTAGCATTCTATTGTTTGATCACCCCCAGAGAGAAACGCCTAAGTGATAAGGAGAGTCAAGAGTGTCCTGTGGTTGAAGTGTTTAAGTAATATAATCCTATTGTATCATGTCAAGGGCGCTTCTCCCTTTTATCTAATGTACAACATTCTTTCCACCCCCATCTGGGGGGGGGGGGGGTCAAAAACCTGTATAAATCTGTATGCTGCCTTCAAATAAAGTGTTATTCTGTTTAAAACCTGAAAACTGGCTGGGTTGTGAACTGCTGATTCCCTATGCAGGACATTGTTCCCTGGTGTTAACCCTTGGTATCCGGTTGGTACCGTTACAATTGGTGGCAAGCGACGGAATGAACCTTATCGCCCAGAAGAGCAACTACACAAGCCAGTAACCTCAGGAAGAGGGGGATTACTACAATACTGACTAAGATGGAAGGAGTACCAGGGACCGAAGTGAATGGAGATGGATTATTCTAAGCTAAAGAGACAAACGTAAAAGGAACTGCTAGAAGCCAGGGGAAAGATAGGCAGCAGCAAACCCAAGGCTATATTAATTGCTGAGCTGATGGAGGGAGACAGAGCTCGCAGCGCTACGCCTCCAGCAGCCATGGAGGAGACCCTATACCAGAGGGAAATGAGGACCAGGCTGGAATTTTTACCCCAACCTGTACCACGGGATATGCTATCCGTGGTAATGGCAGATGTGCAGGAGTACGTGATGGCACACAGTCCGCGGAATGCATCCTCCCGAGCAGAATCCATTTTGGACGCACTCAGCAACCCAGTAAGACCCACAATCCCATACCATGCATTTAAAATGTTTTGTGAGGAGAAGGATGAGATTGATGGGTATTTACAGGATTTTGAGAGACTGTGCGAGTTACATGATTTGGAGCAGTCCGTATGGGTGCCGGTGCTAGCAGGCAAGCTAGCCGGTAGGGCAGCGGAAGCGTATCGCGCTGTACCCAGGGAGGACAGCAAGGATTACGCTAAAGTGAAGAGAGCGATCTTGGAAAGATATGCCATTACCTCAGAGGCATACCGGCGCAAGTTTAGAGGCCTGCGCAAGCCAGAAAGAGATTCCCATGCAGAGTGGGCCCACAAGCTGGATCAAGCATCTCAGGGGTGGATACAGGCCAGCCAAGCTACCACCATGGAAGAATTGCGACAACTGATGCTGTTGGAGCAATTCTTTAACGGCTTGTCCCCAGAAGCCCAAGAATGGGTGAGAGATCGAAAACCCCTCACCTTAACTGAAGCAGCCAGATTAGCAGACCAGCATTTTGATGCCAGGAGGCACCATGGACTACAGCCTAACAACAGACGGGCTAATATACAATGCCACACCTGCAAGCAGTGGGGACATATGGCACGTGAGTGCACCCAAAATCGGAGCAGACAAGCTTGGAACCAGGTCAGACTGTTAGGGTATTTATAGTTAGATAGTTTTGTATATAGAATTGGAACACAATTGCAGATTAAGTTGCTTAAATAATGGTTTGTATCACTAGAGCATTGGAATCTCACTATGAATGGAGTGAAATTCAAGATGTATAGTGAATTGATAAGCTGGTAAGTACCCCTCAATATAGGCTTTAGAATCAATGTATTCGTAAATGGAATAACTGATTTGACAGGAGAGGTTATGCTAGGAACTGAGTCTCTTAAGAATAGCTCTTGTTTTGTAGGAGCTTATATATACTTGCACTACCTTTTAGTTAGGATAATATCTGACAAGCAGACACAGCATGGAGAAGTACCCAGGAGTTTAGTCAGTTAGGTTGCAGCTCCTCTTAGTTAGGTAAATAACTGACAAGCACACACAGCATGGAGAAATATCCAGGAGTATAGTTAGATAGGTTGCAGCTCCTCTTAGTTAGGTAAATAACTGACAAGCATTCACAGCATGAGAGTAATATCCAGGAGTATAGTGAGATAGGTTGCAGCTCCTCTTAGTTAGGTAAATAACTGACAAGCACACACAGCATGAGAGTAATTTCAGGAAACAGTCTCTGTGAGATAAGTGCTGCTGAACAGCGTGACACAAACAGTGAGAAGTGAAAATGAAACTACTTGCAGCTTGATGGGATTTCCAATCCTGTGGTCAGCTGAATTGAGGAGTGTCCTTACTGCAGGTGAGGAGTCTCTGAATTCCAATCTCTATTCAGTTTCAGTGTATAACATCCAAGTTGTCAGTGGAAATGCAGGGAAATATTTACTGGCACTTTATTGAAACACACTGAGAGCTCCGTTGCAAGGAAAATTGCAACATTTGTATGGTTATGCTTGAAGTGAGTCCGTAACTGGATACTTTGTATGAGAGTGTTGGCAAGCTTCCCAGAATGTAAAAGTTAGTTCAGTTTGCCACAAATGCTATGAGTCAGGCTGGAAAAATGTAAAGATTTCCTTAAGTTTAGCTCAGGTTTAAATGTAGTCTTACTACCAAAATACTAAGCAAAGTGCAGCAGGAAATGATGAAATATATAGAGGAGGTAACCAATGAGATGAGAATTCACATGCACAACAGCCTTAAAGAGACAGTAACCCTTACATCACCCCCTCCTCAAGACAACTGTGCCACAGTTGTGGGTCTAGGCCGATCAGGGTGTCTTCTATGAAACAATGTAATTAATCTTGGGGCATTGAGATTCGAGGCAGGCTCCCAAGTGTCGTCATCAGAGGAGTAATCCTTCCAGTGTACCAAATATTGCAATTCCCCCTTGTGGTACCTGGAATCCAGTAAAGAATGAACTTCGTATACATCCTGTTCCATCGTTGGTGGAAGTGCAGGTAAACCAAGCTGGGTTTGTCTAGTTGGAGTATACGGTTTCAAAAGTGATATGTGAAATGTAGGATGGATTTTCATGCTGTCAGGTAATTTTAGGGTCACTGCATTCTCATTAATAATACGGATGATCGGAAAAGGTCCGATAAAAAGACCAGCCAGTTTTTTGCATGGGATTTGTAGTCTCAGATTCTTGGTAGAAAGCCAGACTTGATCACCCACAGTGTATGGTGGAGGAGGTCTTCTACGAAGATCGTAATAATGTTTTTGTGTGTTTTGAGCATTCAGTATATTCTGGTGTATAATTTGGAAATTTTGTTGTAATGAATCATGGAAATCTTCTATCGAGGGTGAATTCAGATTGTCAGGAGAGGAAAAAGCAAAATCAGGATGGAATGCATAGTTTGCAAAGAATGGAGAGAATTTAGTTGATGAATTTACTGCATTATTGTAGGCGAATTCGGCCATAGCTAGGAATTTTATCCAGTCTTCTTGGTGATATGAGCAGTAACAACGGAGGTATTGCTCAAGCCATTGATTTAACCTCTCTGACTGTCCGTTGGTCTGTGGGTGGAAAGATGTGGTAAAGCGATGTTGTATTTTAGTGAGATCACATAACTTGGTCCAGAATCGTGACGTAAACTGTGTCCCTCTGTCTGTTGTTATAATGGCTGGGAAACCGTGCAGTTTCACAATGTTATCTAAAAATAGATGAGCAGTCTCAGAGGAGGTAGGTAACTTATGGTAAGGTAAGAAATGCCCCATTTTGGTAAACAGATCTACTACTACCAGGATAGTGGTTTGATTATTTGAAGACGGAAGATCAACTATATAATCCATTGATATATGTCGCCAAGGTCTTTTTGGTGCTGGTAATGGAATCAACAATCCATAAGGCGGTTTTCTTTCTGATTTGGACACTGCACAAATCTCACATGTTTGTATAAATTCCTGAACGGATTCTTTCAGTTTAGGCCACCAGAACGTTCGTGATATCAATTCCATCGTACGACGAACCCCAGGGTGACCAGATAAGGGGGTATCATGATGGGTTTGAAGGATTAAAGTTCTCAACTGTTTAGGTACATAGATCCTTTGTGCATGATAATATAATGCATCCTTCATCACTAGGGAGTAGTTAGATGGTGGAGTTTCGTTGGCGGTATATCTCTTAAGCTCAGTCAACATATCAGATGTGAGTCCAACAAATCGTTCGGTGGGAATGATGCTAGTCTGTATCTTCATAGAATCGGTTTTCTCGGGTAACCGAGAGAGAGCATCAGCTTTGCCGTTCCTTGCAGCTGGTCTGTAAACGATGTTGAAATTGAATCGTGAAAAGAACAAACTCCAACGGACCTGTCTTGCCGATAGAGTTTTACTGGTTTGCAAATAAACAAGATTCTTGTGATCTGTGAGTATAATGATGGGAAGAGTGGTTCCCTCAAGAAGATGTCTCCAGTTCTCCAGTGAGCGTTTTATTGCAAGGAGTTCTTTGTCTCCAATCGAATAGTTCCTTTCAGAGGCAGTCATCATTGAGGAATAGTAGGATACAGGATGAATAGGATCATTGAGAGATTTTTGTTGGGATAACACTGCACCAAGTGCAAAGTCTGATGAATCTACTTCAAGCAGATATTGGAGGCTTGGATCAGGAAAGTTTAGAATCGGTGAGGTGGTAAATCTAGACTTTAATAACGAAAAAGCTTCATTGGCTTCGTTGTTCCATATGTATGGTACAGAATTACTGGTTAAAGTAGTAAGTGGTTTAGCTAACTTGGAAAAGTCCTTGATAAATTTCCTATAGTAGTTCGCAAACCCTAGAAATCTTTGCAGGTCTTTTCTTGTTTTGGGGATGATCCAATTCTTTACAGCATCAATTTTTTGGGTTTGCATGGTAATACCAGTTGGGGATATTTCATATCCAAGAAAGGAAACATGATTAGTATGAAAAATGCACTTCTCGAGTTTGGCATATAATTTATGCTCTCTAAGCCTAGAGAGGACCCTTCGGACATGTTTGATGTGTTCAGTGTCATTTTTAGAATATATCAAGATATCGTCTAGATATATGACTAAACATACATCCAATAAATCCCTGAACACATCATTGATGAAGTGCTGGAAGGTGGCTGGAGCATTGCACAGGCCGAAAGGCATTACAAGGTACTCATATAGACCGTACCGGGTTCTGAAAGCGGTCAACCATTCGTGGCCCTCTTTTATCCTCACAAGATTGTATGCTCCTCTTAGGTCGAGTTTTGTATAGATCTTTGCTTCAGATAATCGCTCAATCAACTCTGGTATCAGAGGAAGAGGATAGCGGTTCTTTATGGTGCGTTTATTCAGCTCCCGGTAGTCTATTATAGGTCTTAGGGATGAGTCCTTGTTCCGGACAAAAAACATTCCTGCGCCGGCTGGAGAGGTAGAGGCCCTGATAAAGCCCTTTCTGAGATTTTCCTCAAGATACTCCTTTAAATGATTTAATTCGGGTTGGCTCAATGGATAGAGGTGTCCATAAGGAATAGTTGAGCCAGGAAGTAAATCTATCGGGCAGTCGTAAGGTCGATGTGGGGGTAGATTTTCTGCTTCGGTTTTGCTGAATACGTCTGTAAAATCAGAGTAATGGGAAGGAATCTGAGAGTTAGTAATCTCTGTCTGGAGAACAGTATGTGTGTGCATACATGTCTGTGAACAATAATCTGAATTGAAATGAATAGTAAAAGGCGACCAAGTAATTTGCGGGTTATGTTGCTGTAACCACTTTATACCCAAAACCACTGGAAAATGAGGTGAGCTTAAAACATCAAATGATATTAATTCAGTGTGGCCATTAATGGATACAGTAATCGGTACTGTTTGGTGTGTAATAGGCCCTTTTTTGGGAGTAGAACCATCAATCATACGAATTGAGACAGGAGTATGCTTTTGAATAGTGGGTATTTTATTAGATTTTACAACATGGTGGTCGATGAAACATCCATAGGCTCCGGAGTCAATAATCCCATCAGTCATCACTTGATCTAGATCCCACTGTAGAGAAAGGGATAATATAGCATAAGTATACATTTTGTCTCCTTGGACTGATGAGTTAATTTGTGAGTACTTACTTTTCTTTAGTTTTAAGAGTATGGGACAGTCCTGTACAGAGTGAGCCGGATTGGCACAATACATACACAGATTTTTGGTTTTTCTGCGGTAACGTTCTTCTGAAGTTAAGGGTCCTCTTACTGCACCTATCTCCATAGGTATTGCAGGTGCTCTTGGTTGTGGTGAAGAATGAGAGATGGGACTGGTTAAACTTTTTGGACGGACATCAGAGGAGAATCTTTCCGCCTTCCTTTCGCGTAGTCTCCTGTCCAGTTGTTGTGCGGTTCTCATGATTCCTTCCAAAGATTTAGGAAGCTCTATTCTGGCGAGTTCGTCTTTCAGTGCTTCGGAAAGACCCAAACGAAATTGATTTCGCAAAGCAATCTGACTCCATTGAGAGTCTACAGCATACAATTTGAAGTCCGTAATGTATTCTTCGACAGGTCTTTTACCCTGTTTCAAACTTCTCATGGAAGCTTCAGCAGACATCTGTATGTCAGTATCATGAAAAAGGTCATCCATGGCAGTGAAAAACTCACCTAAGCTTGCGAGAACTGGATCGTTGTGTTCGCACAAATTATCTGCCCAGGTCCTGGGTTCTCCTCTTAGGAAGGATATAGTACTGAGTACCTTAATCCTCTCTGTGGGATAACTTCGGGGTCTTAGGTTATATAGCAGATGGCAGGAGTTCTTAAACTGCCTATAATTCTTCCTGTTACCTGAAAAAGGCTCTGGTAGGGATACAGAGGGTTCGGGTAACTGCTGCGCCTGGGAGGTTTGTGGAGAGATAGAATCTCTGATAATGCCCCTTAGTGATTGATTTTCCACTTGCAAATCATGTACAGCCTGGGCTAACTGATCAACCTTTTGGGAAAGGTTATATACGATCTGTGGAAGATCTGCTGGTTCCATTGTAAATATTTTGGGCTTAGTATTATGTTAGGGTATTTATAGTTAGATAGTTTTGTATATAGAATTGGAACACAATTGCAGATTAAGTTGCTTAAATAATGGTTTGTATCACTAGAGCATTGGAATCTCACTATGAATGGAGTGAAATTCAAGATGTATAGTGAATTGATAAGCTGGTAAGTACCCCTCAATATAGGCTTTAGAATCAATGTATTCGTAAATGGAATAACTGATTTGACAGGAGAGGTTATGCTAGGAACTGAGTCTCTTAAGAATAGCTCTTGTTTTGTAGGAGCTTATATATACTTGCACTACCTTTTAGTTAGGATAATATCTGACAAGCAGACACAGCATGGAGAAGTACCCAGGAGTTTAGTCAGTTAGGTTGCAGCTCCTCTTAGTTAGGTAAATAACTGACAAGCACACACAGCATGGAGAAATATCCAGGAGTATAGTTAGATAGGTTGCAGCTCCTCTTAGTTAGGTAAATAACTGACAAGCATTCACAGCATGAGAGTAATATCCAGGAGTATAGTGAGATAGGTTGCAGCTCCTCTTAGTTAGGTAAATAACTGACAAGCACACACAGCATGAGAGTAATTTCAGGAAACAGTCTCTGTGAGATAAGTGCTGCTGAACAGCGTGACACAAACAGTGAGAAGTGAAAATGAAACTACTTGCAGCTTGATGGGATTTCCAATCCTGTGGTCAGCTGAATTGAGGAGTGTCCTTACTGCAGGTGAGGAGTCTCTGAATTCCAATCTCTATTCAGTTTCAGTGTATAACATCCAAGTTGTCAGTGGAAATGCAGGGAAATATTTACTGGCACTTTATTGAAACACACTGAGAGCTCCGTTGCAAGGAAAATTGCAACATTTGTATGGTTATGCTTGAAGTGAGTCCGTAACTGGATACTTTGTATGAGAGTGTTGGCAAGCTTCCCAGAATGTAAAAGTTAGTTCAGTTTGCCACAAATGCTATGAGTCAGGCTGGAAAAATGTAAAGATTTCCTTAAGTTTAGCTCAGGTTTAAATGTAGTCTTACTACCAAAATACTAAGCAAAGTGCAGCAGGAAATGATGAAATATATAGAGGAGGTAACCAATGAGATGAGAATTCACATGCACAACAGCCTTAAAGAGACAGTAACCCTTACACAGACAGAACCTGGCCCCAAGGGCGGCTGCTCACCATTACCAAACGGAGCCAGCCGCTCATGAGGTGTTGAGCACCCAAGCCGAGGAACCCCTGGGAATTCTGCATGAGGTGATGTCGGTCCAGGGACTTCGGGATTCGGGAGCTACTTTAACCCTGATAGCTCCCCATTTGGTGCCGGATACAGCACCCACTGGCGGATCCGTGGCAGTACGAGGGGCAGGGGGAGCAGTATACCGATTGCCCACTGCTAGAGTGGAGTACAGACCCCCAGTCACCCCAGCAGCTGCCAGTTACCAACCCCCGGCGCACCGCTATACCACACGGCCTCCGGCCACGAACTACCCTCAGAGAGCCCGGTTCAATTCGCGGGGCTACTCACAACCTATTCGGTGCTTTGGATGTAAGCAACTAGGGCACAAAAGACCAGAGTGTCCCCTAAATGCAGCGAATCAAGCACAGTCCTGGAGAAGACCCGCTGGCGGAATCCCACATAAACCTCAGCCTGTGGCCCGCTACGTAGAGGCGCCAGAATGCTGGGGCAGCCTACATGAAGCAGACCCCGTGCAAGCTGCCCACCGGAATAACCGGCAACGGGTTAAAGTGAATGGGAAGGAGGTCAGTTGTCTACGGGATACTGGTGCTACCATGACCTTGCTTCAAGAGAACTTGGTGCCTGAGAAACAGCACACTGGAGACACTGTGGCTGTGAGGGTAGCAGGGGGCACTGTGTTCCGCCTACCTGTTGCCAGGGTACATTTGGATTGGGGAGTGGGCGCTAGACTTGTGAATGTGGGGGTCAAGAAGGACTTACCTGCTGATGTTCTCCTTGGAAATGACTTGGCCCCCCTTGTTTCTGCCTATGCTCCCATGGATCCCGCTAATGTTAACCCTGTGACTACCCAAGCCCAGTCCCTCCGGGAAGAGACGCTTCCATGTTTGGGGTGGGGGCAGTACTGAGCCAAGTTGGAGCAGATGGCGGAGAACACCCCGTAGCTTACTTGAGCCGAAAGTTGTTGCCCCGGACATCCCCAAGCCGATCCGTTGGGATCAGACTGTGTATGCCGGCTTGGTTCTGGGGGAGCATTGTGGCAAACCTAGCCACTTCTGGACTATAACGTAAGAAAGGTTGTCTGTGACAGACCCTTCGGTCAGGACTGAAAGTGTTAACTTTATTTTCTAACCACAAGTGGCTGGCTCCAGCTACAATCTAATTAATGCTTAGCATTCTATTGTTTGATCACCCCCAGAGAGAAACGCCTAAGTGATAAGGAGAGTCAAGAGTGTCCTGTGGTTGAAGTGTTTAAGTAATATAATCCTATTGTATCATGTCAAGGGCGCTTCTCCCTTTTATCTAATGTACAACATTCTTTCCACCCCCATCTGGGGGGGGGGGGGGGGTCAAAAACCTGTATAAATCTGTATGCTGCCTTCAAATAAAGTGTTATTCTGTTTAAAACCTGAAAACTGGCTGGGTTGTGAACTGCTGATTCCCTATGCAGGACATTGTTCCCTGGTGTTAACCCTTGGTATCCGGTTGGTACCGTTACAGTTGCTGTGATTTGAATCCTCAGTTTGCTGGTGCCATTGAATAGCACTTTCCTCCTGCCTTGCAGCCTGCTGTGAGCCAGGCCCACCTAGCCAATTGTTGTCAGCAATCATATTTCTGTTAACAGTATTGCAAAAATTGTCAATCATCACTGTTTAGACTGTCAGTAATCAGTCTCCTAGTGTCCTTGAATTGCATCTACCTCCTGCCTGCCATCCTTTTGTGCCAGGCCATTTTTCCAACTATTTACACCAATCCTAATTTTTTGACACAGTATAGTTACTAATTAAAATTTAAAAAAATCTTGATTGTTGATGATCTTAATCCTCAGTTTGCTCGTGCCTTTGAATTGCACTTTTCTACAGCCTTCCAAGCCTGTGTGCCAGGCCTACTTAAAAAATATTTACACCAATCATATTTGTTGTGACAGTATTCTAATAATTAAAAATTTTAATTTTTGGTAATAGTTGCTGTGATTTGAATCCTCAGTTTGCTGGTGCCATTGAATAGCACTTTCCTCCTGCCTTGCAGCCTGCTGTGAGTCAGGCCCACCTAGCCAATTGTTGTCAGCAATCATATTTCTGTTAACAGTATTGCAAAAATTGTCAATCATCACTGTTTAGACTGTCAGTAATCAGTCTCCTAGTTTCCTTGAATTGCATCTACCTCCTGCCTGCCATCCTTTTGTGCCAGGCCGTCTTGCCAACTATTTACACCAATCCTAATTTTTTGTCACAGTATAGTTACTAATTACAATTAAAAAAATCTTGATTGTTAATGATCTTAATCCTCAGTTTGCTCGTGCCTTTGAATTGCACTTTTCTACAGCCTTCCAAGCCTGTGTGCCAGGCCTACTTAAAAAATATTTACACCAATCATATTTGTCGTGACAGTATTATAATATTTAAAAATTAAAATTTTTGGTAATAGTTGCTGTGATTTGAATCCTCAGTTTGCTGGTGCCATTGAATAGCACTTTCCTCCTGCCTTGCAGCCTGCTGTGAGCCAGGCCCACCTAGCCAATTGTTGTCAGCAATCATATTTCTGTTAACAGTATTGCAAAAATTGTCAATCATTACTGTTTAGACTGTCAGTAATCAGTCTCCTAGTGTCCTTGAATTGCATCTACCTCCTGCCTGCCAGCCTTTTGTGCCAGGCCGTCTTGCCAACTATTTACACCAATCCTAATTTTTTGTCACAGTATAGTTACTAATTAAAATTAAAAAAATCTTGATTGTTGATGATCTTAATCCTCAGTTTGCTCGTGCCCTAGAATTGCACTTTTCTACAGCCTTCCAAGCCTGTGTGCCAGGCCTACTTGAAAAATATTTACACCAATCATATTTGTTGTGACAGTATTCTAATAATTAAAAATTAAATTTTTTGGTAATAGTTGCTGTGATTTGAATCCTCAGTTTGCTGGTGCCATTGAATAGCACTTTCCTCCTGCCTTGCAGCCTGCTTTGAGCCAGGCCCACCTAGCCAATTGTTGTCAGCAATCATATTTCTGTTAACAGTATTTCAAAAATTGTCAATCATCACTGTTTAGACTGTCAGTAATCAGTCTCCTAGTGTCCTTGAATTGCATCTACCTCCTGCCTGCCAGCCTTTTGTGCCAGGCCGTCTTGCCAACTATTTACACCAATCCTAATTTTTTGTCACAGTATAGTTACTAATTACAATTAAAAAAATCTTTATTGTTGATGATCTTAATCCTCAGTTTGCTCGTGCCCTAGAATAGCACTTTTCTACAGCCTTCCAAGCCTGTGTGCCAGGCCTACTTAAAAAATATTTACACCAATCATATTTGTTGTGACAGTATTCTAATAATTAAAAATTTAAATTTTTGGTAATAGTTGCTGTGATTTGAATCCTCAGTTTGCTGGTGCCATTGAATAGTACTTTCCTCCTGCCTTGCAGCCTGCTGTGAGCCAGGCCCAGCTATCCAATTAGTGCCAGCAATCATATTTCTTTTAACAGTATTGCAAAATTTGTCAATCAACACTGTTTTGACTGTCAATCTGCAGTCTACTAGTGCCCTTGAATTGCATTTTCCTCCTGCCTGCCTGCCTGTGTGCCAGTCCCAACTAGCCAATTAGTGCCACCACTCATATTTATTGTAACAGGATTGGAATTTTTGTTAATCATAACTGTTTTGACTGTGATTCTTCAGTCTCCTAGTGCCATTGAATTGCAGTTTCCTTTCTCCCAGCGTGTGTGCCAGACAGGCCCATTTGCCAAATAGTGCCAAACAATCATATTTGTTGCCACAGTACTTGTAAGTTGTAATATTTTAAAAAATTAACAATTTGTGATTTTTAAAACATCTGTCTTTTTTGTTGTTGTCAGTCTCACAGCGTATACTGTGCCCACTTTCACAGTGCCACCACTCAATTGGTGTAATAGTATTGTTAGTGTCCATTTAAAAAAAAATGACAGGCAGAGGCAGGCCACCCCGCAGGTACCGTGGTCGTGGTGCTGTGATTCCTTTAGACCCTACAAATATGCACATTGTTCAGACGCCGGGTGCCAGGGGGGACGCAAAAACTTCTGAGGAGGACCTAGTTGAATGGCTAACACAGGACACCCAATCTTCTTCAGCTTCCGCTGCTAGTCCTCCTAACCTTGACGCACCATCTAAGTCCAGCTGTGCTTTGGGCAGGTCTCAAGTGACCAGTGCCACTCCGCCGCCTGTTGCCACCACCAACACTAGCACCACAGCCGCTTCACTTGATCTGTCACAGGAGTTATTGACACATCATTTGGAAGAAATGAGTGATGCGCAACCATCATTGACAGAGGATGTAGATAATAGTGATCAGTCTCAGTCAGGCAGCATTACCGACATGGAGGTACGGTGTGATGATGATGATGATGATGTTGTACCCGCTGCTGCTTCCTTTCTTGATGTTTCAGATACAAGTGAAGCGGTTGATGATGATGTGTCGGTGGATGTCACGTGGGTGCCTGCTAGAAGAGAAGAAGAAGAGGGGGAAAGTTCAGATGGGGAGACAGAGAAGAGGAGGAGACGATTTGGAAGCACGGGGAGGTCGTCTCAAGGAGCTAGTGGCACAGGCAGACAGCATGCATCGTCACCAGGGGTCAACCAGACAGCCCGCCGATGCCCATCAACGCATGCTGTTGCCACCACCAGAATGCCGTCATCGCAGAGCTCAGCAGTGTGGCATTTTTTTTTGTGTGTCTGCCTCTGACAACAGCGATGCCATTTGCAACCTGTGCCAAAAGAAACTGAGTCATGGGAAGTCCAACAGCCACCTAGGTACAACTGCTTTGCGAAGGCACATGGTCTCCCATCACAAAGGCCGATGGGAAGAACACATGAGTAGAAGCAGCACACAAAGTGAAATCCGCCCTCCTCCTCCTGCTCCAGCATCTTCAGCCACGTCAACCAGTGCTGTCCTCCTTGCCCCCTCTCAACCATCCTCCACTCAGTCTCTCTTACGTAGCAGTTCCTGGTCATCTGCCCACAGTCAGGTGTCTGTCAAGGACATGTTTGAGCGTAAGAAGACAATTTCTCAAAATCACCCCCTTGCCCGGCGTCTGACAGCTGGCTTGTCTGAACTCTTAGCCCGCCAGCTTTTACCATACAAGCTGGTGGAGTCTGATGCTTTCAAAAAATTTGTATCTATTGGTACACCGCAGTGGAAGGTACCTGGCAGAAATTTCTTTTCACAAAAGGCAATCCCAAACCTGTACTCTGTTGTGAGAAAGGAAGTTATGGCATGTCTGGCACACAGCGTTGGGGCAAGGGTCCATATGACCACGGATAGCTGGTCTGCAAAGCATGGTCAGGGCAGGTATATCACCTACACTGCGCATTGGGTAAACATGCTGACTTCTGACAAGCATGGAATGCGTGGCTCTGCAGAAGAGTTGGTGACACCGCCACGACTTGCAGGCAGGCCTGCTGCTACCTCCTCTACTCCTCCTACTCCATCCTCTTCCATAACCTCTTCCTCGGCTGAGTCCTCTTCAACTTCTGCGTCTTGCTCCACATCTATGGCACCCCCCCAGCTCCCCAGGTACTATGCTACATCCCGGGTACGGCAGTGTCACGCCGTCTTGGGGTTGACTTGCCTGAAAGCGGAGAGTCACAACGCACCAGCACTCCTGACCGCCCTGAACGCACAGGTGGATCAGTGGCTGACTCCGCACCAACTGGAGATTGGCAAGGTTGTTTCTGACAATGGAAGTAATTTGGTGGCGGCATTGAAATAATATAAGCATAAAGTGCCTGAAATGTTACCAAATTCCCGCAAGTCGGAAAGGATGGAGAATTTTCATAATAAATTAAAAACTATGCTTTACACAGCGTATAAGGGTGATGTCACAGCACCACGGGAATGTAACAGGGGAAGAGATGAAATTAATCCTCCTCCTCCCACGACCACGGCGGCAAGGACCGGGCGCTTTCCTGACGTCTTGTTGATGGAGGACATGCATACCTTTTTAACTCCCATGCACCATCAGAGCCTTTCGGGATCCAGCCTTAGAGAAAGACTCAACCGACAGGTAGCAGACTACCTAGCTTTAACTGCGGATCTCAACACTCTCAGGAGCGATGGACCCCTTGACTACTGGGTGTGCAGGCTGGACTTGTGGCCTGAGCTATCCCAATTTGCAATGGAACTTCTGGCCTGCCCCGCTTCAAGTGTCCTGTCCGAAAGGACTTTTAGTGCAGCAGGAGGTTTTGTCACTGAGAAGAGAAGTCGCCTAGGTCAAAAAAGCCTTGACTATCTCACTTTTATAAAAATGAATGAGGGCTGGATCCCGAAGGGACTGACATTGGGCGATACATTTGAATAAAAAACTATTGATGATGATATGAGCTGGCTTGGGCTACAACTGGTACACAGGCTGGCCTTTTTTTTTGTTATAAAGACGGAGGACTTGCTTGACTTATCCGCCAACAACTAGTGTTCAAGCCACAAGCTTTTAGGGCACTTTATAAATGTTTTACAAACATCGATTTTTCTGGCCGCTGCTACAGCAGTTGCTACAACAATACCCCAATTTTTCAGTCATTTGTACATTCCTAGTTTTTCTGGCCTCTGCTGCATCTCTGTGGGTACAAAACTCAAATAAAAAAAATAAGGCACATGACACTAGTGATTAAACTGTTACGAATTGTACAACTTAACACACCACTCATATCCGGTGGACCATTCAATTGAACGCAAAATGCAACAAATTTGAAAGAGTAGGACCGACCAAGCATCTTTATCCGTCTCTTGGTTGCTCTAAATTATCTCCGTGTTCCATCTATGCCATACCTGTACTCTATTGTGCAAAACGGTGGCATATGTTGTGTTTCATGCTGTTGTGCCTGTTGCGGGTCGTGGCCCATGATATAAAAAGGCTGAAGGAGAACGACCTGTAGTAATGGGTGCCCCATCCAGTTTTTAGAAAAATATTCCTGGTTCCTCTCTATTATCTTTGGGTTTCTAAAATGGATGCCATACCTGTACTCGCTTGTTCAAAAGGATGGCATATGTGGTGGTGTTTCCTGCAGTTGTTTCTGTTGAGGGTGCTGGACCCTCTTATAAAAAATCTGAAGGAGAACGACCTGGAGTGGGAGTCCAAGCATGGTTTTTGGGGCTATTTCACTTTTACAAACAATTATCTGTGGGTTTCACAAATCAATGCCGTACCAGTACTCTATTGTTCCAAAGTATGCCATATGTTCTCTTTCCTGCTGGTATTTTGTTTGAGGGTCCTGGACACTCTAATAAAAGGCCTAAGGTGAAAGAGGTGTACTGGGTGTCCACTCATTTTTCTTTTCTATTTCACATTTGACCAAAATTATCTCTGGTTTTGTAAAATCAATGCCGTACCTGTACTCTATTGTTCAAAAGGATGCCATACGTCCTCTTTCCTGCTGGTGTTTTTTTTGAGTGTCCAGGACCCTCTTATAAAAAGGCCTAAGGAGAAAGAGGTGTACTGGTTGGCCACTCATTTTTATTTTTCTATTTAACAATTGACCAAAATGATCTCTGGGTTTGTAAAATCAATGCCGTACCTGTACTCTATTGTTCAAAAGGATGCCATACGTCCTCTTTCCTGCTGGTGTTTTTTTTGAGGGTCCAGGACCCTCTTATAAAAAGGCCTAAGGAGAAAGAGGTGTACTGGTTGGCCACTCATTTTTATTTTTCTATTTAACAATTGACCAAAATGATCTCTGGGTTTGTAAAATCAATGCCATACCTGTACTCTATTGTTCAAAAGGATGCCATACGTCCTCTTTCCTGCTGGTGTTTTTTTTGAGGCTCCGGGACCCTCGTATTAAAAAGGCCTGAGGATAAATAAGTCTAACGGGTGTGTAATCAATGTTTTTTTCTATTTCACGGTTGCAAATAATGATCTGTGGGTTTCTAAAATCAATGCCTTTACTGTAATCTTTTATTCAAAAGGATGACATATCTCCTCTTTCATGCTGTTGTTTCGGTTGAGGCTCCGGGACCCTCGTATTAAAAAGGCCTGAGCATAAATAAGTGTCACGGGTGTCTAATCAATGTTTTTTTCTAATTTCACGGTTGCAAATAATGATCTGTGGGTTTCTAAAATCAATGCCTTTACTGTAATCTTTTATTCAAAAGGATGACATATCTCCTCTTTCATGCTGTTGTTTCGGTTGAGGCTCCGGGACCCTCGTATTAAAAAGGCCTGAGCATAAATAAGTGTCACGGGTGTCTAATCAATGTTTTTTTCTAATTTCACGGTTGCAAATAATGATCTGTGGGTTTCTAAAATCAATGCCTTTACTGTAATCTTTTATTCAAAAGGATGACATATCTCCTCTTTCATGCTGTTGTTTCGGTTGAGGCTCCGGGACCCTCGTATTAAAAAGGCCTGAGCATAAATAAGTGTCACGGGTGTCTAATCAATGTTTTTTTCTAATTTCACGGTTGCAAATAATGATCTGTGGGTTTCTAAAATCAATGCCTTTCCTGTAATCTATTATTCAAAAGGATGACATATCTCCTCTTTCATGCTGTTGTTTCGTTTGAGGCTCCGGGACCCTCGTATTAAAAAGGCCTGAGGATAAATAATTGTGTAACGGGTATCTAATGAATGTTTTTTTTTATTTCACGGGTCATATAAATGATCTCTGGGATTCTAACATCAATGCCTTTC
Organism: Bombina bombina; assembly: GCF_027579735.1. Classification (NCBI taxonomy): domain Eukaryota; kingdom Metazoa; phylum Chordata; class Amphibia; order Anura; family Bombinatoridae; genus Bombina; species Bombina bombina. The sequence goes on from NC_069503.1 coordinate 90,810,696, forward strand.
CTGTAATCTATTATTCAAAAGGATGACAGTACTACCAAAATACAGCCAATGAAGGGCCTTAGGAAGACTGAGCCAAGTTTGGATTGTAGTATTTGGTTAGTCTAATCATGATGGCCATGTAGACCACCACCACCGAGAGTCCTGGAAGTAACAGGGATGATGAGATGAAAGAGCTAAGAATAGTACTACTTGAAACAACAGAGTTAGCCATGGGTGTTAGTGCAAAACCGCTTGGCTTTTTTTTGGCTTTGGGTGCGGCTATTCATGCAGGCCTTATAGAGCTGACAACATTCGGTGTCGTATCAGCTGTTAAACTAATAAGAACAGTACTACCAAAATACAGCCAATGAAGGGCCTTAGGAAGACTGAGCCAAGGTTGGATTGTAGTATTTGGTTAGGCTAATTATGATGGCCATGTAGACCACCACCACCGAGAGTCCTGGAAGTAACAGGGATGAGATGAAAGAGCTAAAAATAGTAGAACTTGAAACAACAGAGTTAGCCATGGGTGTTAGTGCAAAACCGCTTGGCTTTTTTTTGGCTTTGGGTGCGGCTATTCATGCAGGCCATATAGAGCTGACAACATTTGGTGTCGTATCAGCTATTAAACTAATAAGAACAGTACTACCAAAATACAGCCAATGAAGGGCCTTAGGAAGACTGAGCTAAGGTTGGATTGTAGTATTTGGTTAGGCTAATCATGATGGCCATGTAGACCACCACCACTGAGAGTCCTGGAAGTAACAGGGATGATGAGATGAAAGTGCTAAGAATAGTACTACTTGAAACAACAGAGTTAGCCATGGGTGTTAATCCAAGACCGCTTGGATTTATTTTTGTATTGGGTGCGGCTAATCATGCAGGCCATATAGAGCTGCCACCATTCGGTGTTGTATCAGCTATAAAAATAATAAGAACTGTACTATCAAAATACAGACAATGATGGGCCTATGAAGACTGAGCAAAGGTTGGATTGTAGTATTTTGTTCTGCTAATCATGATGGCCATGTAGACCACCCGTAACAGGGATGAAAGTGCTAAGAATAGTACTAATTGAAACAACCGAGTTAGCCATGGGTGTTAGTCTAAGACCACTCGGCTTTTTTTTGGGTTTGGGTGCAGATAATCATGAAGGCCAGATAGACCTGCCACCATTTGGTGTTGTAACAGGTATGAAAATGCAAAGAACAGTACTACTTAACACAACCTACTTACCATGGGTCCCAGAGCATATGTTTGGTTGTTATATTTTGTAAGGGTAATCATGCAGGCCATATAGACCTCCACCGATAGGGTGAGTATGAGTAACAGCTATTAAAATGCGAAGGACATTACTAATTAACACAACATAGTTACCATGGGTCGCAGACCAAGAGCAGATGTCTTATTATTATATTTTGTATGGGTAATCATCCAGGCCGTATAGACCTCACCAAATAGGGGGAGTTACAGAGATTAAAGTGTTAAGAATGATAGTACTTAAAACACAACCTAGTTAAAATAGGTAGCAGACCACATGTCTTATTATTATAATTTTTCTGGGTAATCTGGCAGGCCATATAGAACTCCCCCGATAGGGGGGGGGAACAGGGATTAAAGTGCTAAGAAAAGTACTAATTAACACAAGCTAGTTGGGTCCAAGAACGCATGTTTGATTATTAGAAATTATTAGGGTAATTATATATCTAACAAATCTATCTATTTCTCTTCTATCGATTCTATCTAACTATCAATCTATGTATATCTATCCTATCTATCAATCTATCTTCTGTCCGGGATGTTTTGAGACAGCCACTTTGGGAATGTTAGTTGATTTAGACCCATTATGGCTTAAAAGCAGACTCTGCATCAACTATGTAATTTTCCATGGGAGTTTTGCCAGGGATCCCCCTCCAGCATGCAACAGTCCAGGTGTTAGTACCCTTGAAACAACTTTTCCATCACTATTGTGGCCAGAAAGAGTCCTTGTAGGTTTTAAAGTTCGCCTGCCTATTGTTCGGTTCGCGAACAATACCGGAAGTTCGATTCTGCCGTTGGCGAACCGAAAATTTTAGGTTCGCGACATCACTATTGATAGATACGAATGTTATCGAATCAAAGATGCAATATATATTTTATAGATACGAATGACATCACCCAAAATATGTAATATACATTTTATAGATACGAATTACATCGATCAATAGATGCAATCTACATTTCATCAATACGTTTGATAGTTCGATCGATTTGATATATAAATTAATCGATTTGAAATATATATAATTTCCCTGACAGAGTATAACAATAAGACATGTGGTCTGTGACCCGTGGTGTGTTAAGTAGTACTATTCTTAACATTTTACTACAACCTATCGGATGAGGTCTATATGGCCTTCATTTTTGGAACCGGGAGATGGAAGAAGATGATTGTTCTGTCCTCCTACTTCAAATTTGTCTGAAACACAAGTGGCTGTCTCAAAACATCCCGGACAGAAGATAGATCGATAGATAGGATAGATAGATATACATAGATTGATAGTTAGATAGAATCGATAGAAGAGAAATAGATAGATTTGTTAGATATATAATTACCCTGATAAAGTCTAATAATTAAACATGCGGTCTTGAACCCAACTAGGTTGTGTTAAGTAGTACTATTCTTCGCACTTTCAGCCCTGTAACTCCCCCTATTGGTGGAGGTCTATATGGCGGTTATGATTACCCTGACAAAGTATAACAACAAGACACGAGGTCTGGGACCCATGGTAATTTTGTTGTGTTAAGTAAAACTTTTCTTATCACTTGAATCCCTCTTACCCCCCCCTTTTGTTGGAGCTCTAGATGGCCTGCATGATTACCCTGACAAAGTATAACAACAAGACACACGGTGTTGGACCCATGATAACTAGCTTGTGTTAATTAGTACTTTTCTTAGCACTTTAATCCCTGTTACCACCCCTATCGGGGGTGGTCTATATGGCCTGCCTGATTACCCTGAAAAAATATAATAATAAGACATGCGGTCTGGGAACCATTTTAACTAGGTTGTGTTTTAAGTAGTACCATTCTTATCACTTTAATCTCTGTAACTCCCCCTATTTGGTGAGGTCTATACGGCCTGGATGATTACCCATACAAAATATAATAATAAGACATCTGCTCTTGGTCTGTGACCCATGGTAACTATGTTGTGTTAATTAGTAAAGTCCTTAGCATTTTAATAGCTGTTACTCATACTCACCCTATCGGTGGAGGTCTATATGGCCTGCATGATTACCCTTACAAAATATAATAACAAAACATATGCTCAGGGACCCATGGTAACTAGGTTGGGTTAAGTAGTACTGTTCTTAGCAGTTTAATACCTGTTACAACACTGAATGGTGGCGGGTCTATCTGGCCTTCATGATTAGCTGCACCCAAACCCAAAAAAAGGCCGAGCGGTCTTAGACTAACACCCATGGCTAACTCGGTTGTTTCAATTAGTACTATTCTTAGCACTTTCATCTCATCCCTGTTACTTCCAGGACTCTCGGTGGTGGTCTACATGGCCATCATGATTAGCCTAACCAAATACTACAATCCAACCTTGGCTCAGTCTTCATAAGGCCCTTCATTGGCTGTATTTTGGTAGTTCTGTTCTTATTAGTTTAATAGCTGATACAACACAGAATGGTGGCAGCTCTATATGGCCTGCATGATTAGCCGCACCCAAAACAAAAATAAAGCCAAGCGGTCTTGGATTAACACCCATGGCTAACTCGGTTGTTTCAAGTAGTACTATTCTTAGCACTTTCATCTCATCCCTGTTACTTCCAGGACTCTCGGTGGTGGTCTACATGGCCATCATGATTACCCTCACCAAATACTACAATCCAACCTTGGCTCAGTCTTCATAAGGCCCTTCATTGGCTGTATTTTTGTAGTTCTGTTCTTATTAGTTTAATAGCTGATACAACACCGAATGGTGGCAGCTCTATATGGCCTGCATGATTAGCCGCACCCAAAACAAAAATATAGCCAAGCGGTCTTGGATTAACACCCATGGCTAACTCGGTTGTTTCAAGTAGTACTATTCTTAGCACTTTCATCTCATCCCTGTTACTTCCAGGACTCTCGGTGGTGGTCTACATGGCCATCATGATTAGCCTAACCAAATACTACAATCCAACCTTGGCTCAGTCTTCATAAGGCCCTTCATTGGCTGTATTTTTGTAGTTCTGTTCTTATTAGTTTAATAGCTGATACAACACCGAATGGTGGCAGCTCTATATGGCCTGCATGATTAGCCGCACCCAAAACAAAAATAAAGCCAAGCGGTCTTGGATTAACACCCATGGCTAACTCGGTTGTTTCAAGTAGTTCTATTCTTAGCACTTTCATCTCATCCCTGTTACTTCCAGGACTCTCGGTGGTGGTCTACATGGCCATCATGATTACCCTCACCAAATACTACAATCCAACCTTGGCTCAGTCTTCAGAAGGCCCTTCATTGGCTGTATTTTGGTAGTTCTGTTCTTATTAGTTTAATAGCTGATACAACACCGAATGGTGGCAGCTCTATATGGCCTGCATGATTAGCCGCACCCAAAACAAAAATAAAGCCAAGCGGTCTTGGATTAACACCCATGGCTAACTCGGTTGTTTCAAGTAGTACTATTCTTAGAACTTTCATCTCATCCCTGTTACTTCCAGGACTCTCGGTGGTGGCCTACATGGCCATCATGATTACCCTCACCAAAATATAACAACAATACGTGCGTGCAGGGAACCATGGTAAGGTTACTTCCTTTCGCAAAATCGAGTATAACAGTTGCAGGCAGAGGTTCTGACCCTGCATTATGGCTGCACCTCTCCCTAAAAGAGGCATGCGTTACAGAATCTGTGGGCATGTATGCAAAGAGCTGGCCTGCATAAAAAGAGGAGCAAGGCTGTACAGGTCGTTCTCCTTCAGCCGTTTTATACGCTGTCCCACGGCCACGACCCTCAACAACCACAACAGAATGAAACACCACATATGCCATCCTTTTGAACAATAGAGTACAGGTATGGCATTGATTTTAGTTACACGGCGATATTTATTATGAACCGTGAAATTGAAAACAAAAACATGATTGGACACCCAGTACAGTACAGGTCGTTCTCCTTCGGCCTTTTTAGAAGAGTGTTCCAGACCCTCAACAAAAACAACAGCAGGAAAGAGGACATATTGCATCCTTTTGAACAATAGAGTACAGGTACATCATTGATTTTAGAAACCCAGAGATAATTTTTGGCAAATGGGAAATAGAAAAAAACATTGATTGGACACCCAGTACACTTCTTTATCCTTAGGCCTTTTTATAAGAGGGTCCCGGAGCCTCAACAGAAACAACAGCATGAAAGAGGACATATGGCATCCTTGTGAACATATGATTACAGGTAAGGCATTGATTTAAGAATCCCAGAGATAATTTATATGAACCTGGAAATAAAAAAACACATTGATTGGACACCCAGTACACTTCTTTATCCTTAGGCCTTTTGATAAGAGGGTCCTGGAGCCTCAACAGAAACAACAGCATGAAAGAGGACATATGGCATCCTTGTGAACAATTGATTACAGTTAAGGCTTTGATTTTAGAATCCCAGAGATCATTTATATGAACCGGGAAATAGAAAAAAACATTGATTGGACACCCAGTACACTTCTTTTTCCTTAGGCCTTTTTATAAGAGGGTCCCGGAGCCTCAACAGAAATAAAAGCATGAAAGAGGACATATGGCATCCATTTGAATAATAGATTACAGGTAAGGCATTGATTTAAGAATCCCAGAGATAATTTATATGAACCGGGAAATAGAAAAAAACATTGATTGGACACCCAGTACACTTCTTTATCCTTAGGCCTTTTTATAAGAGGGTCCCGGACCATCAACAGAAACAACGGCATGAAAGAGGACATATAGCATCCTTTTGAACAATTGATTACAGTTAAGGCATTGATTTTTGAATCCCAGAGATAATTTATATGAACCGGGAAATAGAAAAAAACATTGATTGGACACCCAGTACACTTCTTTTTCCTTAGGCCTTTTTATAAGAGGGTCCCGGAGCCTCAACAGAAACAACAGCATGAAAGAGGACATATGGCATCCTTGTGAACATATGATTACAGGTAAGGCATTGATTTAAGAATCCCAGAGATAATTTATATGAACCAGGAAATAAAAAAACACATTGATTGGACACCCAGTACACTTCTTTATCCTTAGGCCTTTTTATAAGAGGGTCCCGGAGCCTCAACAGAAACAACAGCATGAAAGAGGACATATGGCATCCTTGTGAACATATGATTACAGGTAAGGCATTGATTTAAGAATCCCAGAGATAATTTATATGAACCTGGAAATAAAAAAACACATTGATTGGACACCCAGTACACTTCTTTATCCTTAGGCCTTTTGATAAGAGGGTCCTGGAGCCTCAACAGAAACAACAGCATGAAAGAGGACATATGGCATCCTTGTGAACAATTGATTACAGTTAAGGCTTTGATTTTAGAATCCCAGAGATCATTTATATGAACCGGGAAATAGAAAAAAACATTGATTGGACACCCAGTACACTTCTTTTTCCTTAGGCCTTTTTATAAGAGGGTCCCGGAGCCTCAACAGAAATAACAGCATGAAAGAGGACATATGGCATCCATTTGAATAATAGATTACAGGTAAGGCATTGATTTAAGAATCCCAGAGATAATTTATATGAACCGGGAAATAGAAAAAAACATTGATTGGACACCCAGTACACTTCTTTATCCTTAGGCCTTTTTATAAGAGGGTCCCGGACCATCAACAGAAACAACTGCATGAAAGAGGACATATAGCATCCTTTTGAACAATTGATTACAGTTAAGGCATTGATTTTTGAATCCCAGAGATAATTTATATGAACCGGGAAATAGAAAAAAACATTGATTGGACACCCAGTACACTTCTTTTTCCTTAGTCCTTTTTATAAGAGGGTCCCAGAACCTCAACAGAAACAACAGCATGAAAGAGGACATATGGCATCCTTGTGAACAATTGATTACAGGTAAGGCATTGATTTAAGAATCCCAGAGATAATTTATATGAACCGGGAAATAGAAAAAAACATTGATTGGACACCCAGTACACTTCTTTTTCCTTAGGCCTTTTTATAAGAGGGTCCCGGAGCCTCAACAGAAACAACAGCATGAAAGAGGACATATGGCATCCTTGTGAACATATGATTACAGGTAAGGCATTGATTTCAGAATCCCAGAGATAATTTATATGAACCGGGAAATAAAAAAAACACATTGATTGGACACCCAGTACACTTCTTTATCCTTAGGCCTTTTGATAAGAGGGTCCCGGAGCCTCAACAGAAACAACAGCATGAAAGAGGACATATGGCATCCTTGTGAACAATTGATTACAGTTAAGGCATTGATTTTAGAATCCCAGAGATCATTTATATGAACTGGGAAATAGAAAAAAACATTGATTGGACACACAGTACACTTCTTTTTCCTTAGGCCTTTTTATAAGAGGGTCCCGGAGCCTCAACAGAAACAACAGCATGAAAGAGGACATATGGCATCCTTGTGAACATATGATTACAGGTAAGGCATTGATTTAAGAATCCCAGAGATAATTTATATGAACCTGGAAATAAAAAAACACATTGATTGGACACCCAGTACACTTCTTTATCCTTAGGCCTTTTGATAAGAGGGTCCTGGAGCCTCAACAGAAACAACAGCATGAAAGAGGACATATGGCATCCTTGTGAACAATTGATTACAGTTAAGGCTTTGATTTTAGAATCCCAGAGATCATTTATATGAACCGGGAAATAGAAAAAAACATTGATTGGACACCCAGTACACTTCTTTTTCCTTAGGCCTTTTTATAAGAGGGTCCCGGAGCCTCAACAGAAATAACAGCATGAAAGAGGACATATGGCATCCATTTGAATAATAGATTACAGGTAAGGCATTGATTTAAGAATCCCAGAGATAATTTATATGAACCGGGAAATAGAAAAAAACATTGATTGGACACCCAGTACACTTCTTTATCCTTAGGCCTTTTTATAAGAGGGTCCCGGACCATCAATAGAAACAACTGCATGAAAGAGGACATATAGCATCCTTTTGAACAATTGATTACAGTTAAGGCATTGATTTTTGAATCCCAGAGATAATTTATATGAACCGGGAAATAGAAAAAAACATTGATTGGACACCCAGTACACTTCTTTTTCCTTAGTCCTTTTTATAAGAGGGTCCCAGAACCTCAACAGAAACAACAGCATGAAAGAGGACATATGGCATCCTTGTGAACAATTGATTACAGGTAAGGCATTGATTTAAGAATCCCAGAGATAATTTATATGAACCGGGAAATAGAAAAAAACATTGATTGGACACCCAGTACACTTCTTTTTCCTTAGGCCTTTTTATAAGAGGGTCCCGGAGCCTCAACAGAAACAACAGCATGAAAGAGGACATATGGCATCCTTGTGAACATATGATTACAGGTAAGGCATTGATTTCAGAATCCCAGAGATAATTTATATGAACCGGGAAATAAAAAAAACACATTGATTGGACACCCAGTACACTTCTTTATCCTTAGGCCTTTTGATAAGAGGGTCCCGGAGCCTCAACAGAAACAACAGCATGAAAGAGGACATATGGCATCCTTGTGAACAATTGATTACAGTTAAGGCATTGATTTTAGAATCCCAGAGATCATTTATATGAACTGGGAAATAGAAAAAAACATTGATTGGACACACAGTACACTTCTTTTTCCTTAGGCCTTTTTATAAGAGGGTCCCGGAGCCTCAACAGAAATAACAGCATGAAAGAGGACATATGGCATCCATTTGAATAATAGATTACAGGTAAGGCATTGATTTAAGAATCCCAGAGATAATTTATATGAACCGGGAAATAGAAAAAAACATTGATTGGACACCCAGTACACTTCTTTATCCTTATGTTTAATAGCTGATACAACACCGAATGGTGGCCTGGATTAACAATTGAAGTGAAAAAACAAGTACTGTGGGCTCCTTAAAGGCCAGGTCAAAAAAATATATGAGTTGATTATGTCCTAATACATATAATTTAATTTGACTTTACTATATGTATTAGAAGAGTTGTAAGCAAAAGAATTCATACAATGAGATAAATATTAAAAGGCAATACTAAATGTACATAAATAAATGCATAAAAACTTGTTTATATAAAATAAGTGATTCTCTGTAAGTGACCTATCTATGTAGAGAGAAGACCTCTAAAGACACTTCAAAATACTTAGCCTCTGCTGCAGACAGGGTTAAGGAAGCAAAAAAGCAGTACTAATGAGAGAAAACGAATCCTGGTGATTTAAGCAAAATAACAATGAGCTGCAACAATGATGCTCAATTCAATTTCAAAGTTTTAGGAATGGTGTAAAACGGCAATCCTGCGCAGGTTATAGCCGTGAAGAATTAGTACCGTAATTTGTTCAGGAGCTCCAAGTGTTTTTGTAATCCAGTATAGCAGTTATACCGCCAGCATGAAACAGCTCTGGGAACCCTCTGTGTGTGATGGGAAGAAAGCCGCCAAGATCCTCTCCCCTGCAAATTCTGGAATTCCACCCTCAGCTGTGTGATGTCCGTTTGTTGCTTCAGTGTTTCCTGGAGTACGGTGTCCTTAGTGAGCCACAATAGTGTGAAGAAAGTAGTTCCGGCAACGCTTCAGCTCTTAGCAGAGCCTTTGTCAAGCCTGTTACTTTCTTCTAAATGAGCTCCTTTTATAGCTCTGTCTGTAATGTTAATCCAAAGGGGTGGTTTGTTGCAATTAGTGAGATCCTTAATAGCTGAACCACCCATGTATTTAGCATAAACAAGCTTGGATTAACACCCATGGCTAACTCGGTTGTTTCAAGTAGTACTATTCTTAGCACTTTCATCTCATCCCTGTTACTTCCAGGACTCTCGGTGGTTGTCTACATGGCCATCATGATTAGCCTAACCAAATACTACAATCCAACCTTGGCTCAGTCTTCATAAGGCCCTTCATTGGCTGTATTTTGGTAGTTCTGTTCTTATTAGTTTAATAGCTGATACAACACCGAATGGTGGCAGCTCTATATGGCCTGCATGATTAGCCGCACCCAAAACAAAAATAAAGCCAAGCGGTCTTGGATTAACACCCATGGCTAACTTGGTTGTTTCAAGTAGTACTATTCTTAGCACTTTCATCTCATCCCTGTTACTTCCAGGACTCTCGGTGGTGGTCTACATGGCCATCATGATTAGCCTAACCAAATACTACAATCCAACCTTGGCTCAGTCTTCATAAGGCCCTTCATTGGCTGTATTTTTGTAGTTCTGTTCTTATTAGTTTAATAGCTGATACAACACCGAATGGTGGCAGCTCTATATGGCCTGCATGATTAGCCACACCCAAAACAAAAATAAAGCCAAGCGGTCTTGGATTAACACCCATGGCTAACTCGGTTGTTTCAAGTAGTACTATTCTTAGCACTTTCATCTCATCCCTGTTACTTCCAGGACTCTCGGTGGTGGTCTACATGGCCATCATGATTACCCTCACCAAATACTACAATCCAACCTTGGCTCAGTCTTCATAAGGCCCTTCATTGGCTGTATTTTGGTAGTTCTGTTCTTATTAGTTTAATAGCTGATACAACACCGAATGGTGGCAGCTCTATATGGCCTGCATGATTAGCCGCACCCAAAACAAAAATAAAGCCAATCGGTCTTGGATTAACACCCATGGCTAACTCGGTTGTTTCAAGTAGTACTATTCTTAGCACTTTCATCTCATCCCTGTTACTTCCAGGACTCTCGGTGGTGGTCTACATGGCCATCATGATTACCCTCACCAAAATATAACAACAATACGTGCGTGCAGGGAACCATGGTAAGGTTACTTCCTTTCGCCAAATCGAGTATAACAGTTGCAGGCAGAGGTTCTGACCCTGCATTATGGCTGCACCTCTCCCTAAAAGAGGCATGCATTACAGAGTCTGTGGGCATGTATGCAAAGAGCTGGCCTGCATAAAAAGAGGAGCAAGGCTGTACAGGTCGTTCTCCTTCAGCCGTTTTATACGCTGTCCCACGGCCACGACCCTCAACAACCACAACAGAATGAAACACCACATATGCCATCCTTTTGAACAATAGAGTACAGGTATGGCATTGATTTTAGTTACACGCCGATATTTATTATGAACCGTGAAATTGAAAACAAAAAAATATGATTGGACACCCAGTACAGTACAGGTCATTCTCCTTCGGCCTTTTTAGAAGAGTGTTCCGGACCCTCAACAAAAACAACAGCAGGAAAGAGGACATATGGCATCCTTTTGAACAATAGAGTACAGGTACATCATGGATTTTAGAAACCCAGAGATAATTTTTGGCAAATGGGAAATAGAAAAAAATATTGATTGGACACCCAGTACACTTCTTTATCCTTAGGCCTTTTTATAAGAGGGTCCCAGAACCTCAACAGAAACAACAGCATGAAAGAGGACATATGGCATCCTTGTGAACAATTGATTACAGGTAAGGCGTTGATTTAAGAATCCCAGAGATAATTTATATGAACCGGGAAATAGAAAAAAACATTGATTGGACACCCAGTACACTTCTTTTTCCTTAGGCCTTTTTATAAGAGGGTCCCGGAGCCTCAACAAAAATAACAGCATGAAAGAGGACATATGGCATCCATTTGAATAATAGATTACAGGTAAGGCATTGATTTAAGAATCCCAGAGATAATTTATATGAACCGGGAAATAGAAAAAAACATTGATTGGACACCCAGTACACTTCTTTATCCTTAGGCCTTTTTATAAGAGGGTCCCGGACCATCAACAGAAACAACTGCATGAAAGAGGACATATAGCATCCTTTTGAACAATTGATTACAGTTAAGGCATTGATTTTTGAATCCCAGAGATAATTTATATGAACCGGGAAATAGAAAAAAACATTGATTGGACACCCAGTACACTTCTTTTTCCTTAGTCCTTTTTATAAGAGGGTCCCGGAGCCTCAACAGAAACAACAGCATGAAAGAGGACATATGGCATCCTTGTGAACAATTGATTACAGGTAAGGCATTGATTTAAGAATCCCAGAGATAATTTATATGAACCGGGAAATAGAAAAAAACATTGATTGGACACCCAGTACACTTCTTTTTCCTTAGGCCTTTTTATAAGAGGGTCCCGGAGCCTCAACAGAAACAACAGCATGAAAGAGGACATATGGCATCCTTGTGAACATATGATTACAGGTAAGGCATTGATTTCAGAATCCCAGAGATAATTTATATGAACCGGGAAATAAAAAAACACATTGATTGGACACCCAGTACACTTCTTTATCCTTAGGCCTTTTGATAAGAGGGTCCCGGAGCCTCAACAGAAACAACAGCATGAAAGAGGACATATGGCATCCTTGTGAACAATTGATTACAGTTAAGGCATTGATTTTAGAATCCCAGATATCATTTATATGAACCGGGAAATAGAAAAAAACATTGATTGGACACCCAGTACACTTCTTTTTCCTTAGGCCTTTTTATAAGAGGGTCCCGGAGCCTCAACAGAAATAACAGCATGAAAGAGGACATATGGCATCCATTTGAATAATAGATTACAGGTAAGGCATTGATTTAAGAATCCCAGAGATAATTTATATGAACCGGGAAATAGAAAAAAACATTGATTGGACACCCAGTACACTTCTTTATCCTTAGGCCTTTTTATAAGAGGGTCCCGGACCATCAACAGAAACAACTGCATGAAAGAGGACATATACCATCCTTTTGAACAATTGATTACAGTTAAGGCTTTGATTTTTGAATCCCAGAGATAATTTATATGAACCGGGAAATAGAAAAAAACATTGATTGGACACCCAGTACACTTCTTTTTCCTTAGTCCTTTTTATAAGAGGGTCCCGGAGCCTCAACAGAAACAACAGCATGAAAGAGGACATATGGCATCCTTGTGAACAATTGATTACAGTTAAGGCATTGATTTTAGAATCCCAGATATCATTTATATGAACCGGGAAATAGAAAAAAACATTGATTGGACACCCAGTACACTTCTTTTTCCTTAGGCCTTTTTATAAGAGGGTCCCGGAGCCTCAACAGAAATAACAGCATGAAAGAGGACATATGGCATCCATTTGAATAATAGATTACAGGTAAGGCATTGATTTAAGAATCCCAGAGATAATTTATATGAACCGGGAAATAGAAAAAAACATTGATTGGACACCCAGTACACTTCTTTATCCTTAGGCCTTTTTATAAGAGGGTCCCGGACCATCAACAGAAACAACTGCATGAAAGAGGACATATACCATCCTTTTGAACAATTGATTACAGTTAAGGCTTTGATTTTTGAATCCCAGAGATAATTTATATGAACCGGGAAATAGAAAAAAACATTGATTGGACACCCAGTACACTTCTTTTTCCTTAGTCCTTTTTATAAGAGGGTCCCGGAGCCTCAACAGAAACAACAGCATGAAAGAGGACATATGGCATCCTTGTGAACAATTGATTACAGGTAAGGCATTGATTTAAGAATCCCAGAGATAATTTATATGAACCGGGAAATAGAAAAAAACATTGATTGGACACCCAGTACACTTCTTTTTCCTTAGGCCTTTTTATAAGAGGGTCCCGGAGCCTCAACAGAAACAACAGCATGAAAGAGGACATATGGCATCCTTGTGAACATATGATTACAGGTAAGGCATTGATTTAAGAATCCCAGAGATAATTTATATGAACCGGGAAATAGAAAAAAACATTGATTGGACACCCAGTACATTTCTTTATCCTTAGGCCTTTTTATAAGAGGCTCCCGGAGCCTCAACAGAAACAACAGCATGAAAGAGGACATGTGGCATCCTTTTGAAAAATAGATTACAGGAAAGGCATTGATTTTAGAAACACAGAGATAATTTGTTGCAACCGGGAAATCTAAAAAAACATTGATTAGACACCCAGTACACTTATTTATCCTTAGGCCTTTTTAGCAGAGGCTCCAGTACCCTCAACAAAAACAAGAGCAGGGAGCTGGGCATAGGAGTACAAGGGAGTCTGACAATAATAATGTGAAGGGGAAGATTGCGGAGTTGTGGCATTTTAATTTTGTTATTGTGGGAAGTACTTGCAATGACCTTGCTCTGGTGAATCCATATTGCAAATGTCTTTTTTAAGGCACTGTTTGTCTATTTTTTGAATATCAGCATTTGGTAAATGAAGCACAACTTAAGGCTGGTGAGAACCGACCTTTCTTCTGGCTGTTTGCAAATGTTGTGGCTCTGGACAAACATGTGAATAAGGGGCCATCTGCCATATTCTGCACGCAACCCCTTTGATGATTGACGCTAAACATGTGTCACCTGCAAGCAGAGCTCGTTACTTCTGTCTAAATCTTCCTGGTATGGACAGGCCACTGTTTCCCACAGCAAGTCAGAAGCTTGAACTACAAGATTGTCTTGAGTATGGTAGGAAACCAAAGTTTATTAAATTCTGTACTATCACCACTAAAGCTGAACTTCTTGAAGCAAGGAAAATGCCAGCAATTTCCTGTGCTTATGGATGACAAGGACGTCCTGTCCTGTGGTGCACAGAGATGGAGAGGATTTTGGGCCTCCCTGTACACTACACAGATGTCTCCAACATCACCAGAAACACAAGACAGCGACTCTTGGGAAGTTCCTGGAGTTTTCCGGTAGCCATCTCTTTGCGCCCCAAAAGGAATACTTTATCAGTGTTTTTGTATACATATGACAACAGATTTGGAGACTGTGATGACGCACATGTTATTTACTGTTGTTCCAGCTGTGGCAATTTCAATTGGCATTAAAAAGTAAGATTTGGAGACTGGTGACGCACATTTTATGCACGCTGTGGCAATTGCAATTTGCAGTGAAAAGAATCTGCTAACAACCACTACCTAGGACCACGCCTGACTCCTGAAGTCATGCTTCAGTTAGTAACTCAAGTTAAATTAATTTTTTTATTATTATTATTATTATTATGCTCAGCAGATTCAAAACATACCATTCTTCTAGTCATATCACACGACATGTCAAAATGCTGCATGGAAAATGGCAGTGTGCAAAGTCATAATCTTAGTGAACCTATAAGTGCATTACATTTTCTAAAATAAACAAAAATACCGGAAAATTTTTTTTAAAAAATAAAAGGAAAGAGGACATATGGCATCCTTTTGAACAATAGATTACATTTAAAGCATTGATTTTAGAATCCCTGAGATAATTTATATGAACAGGGAAATAGAAAAAAACATTGATTGGACACCCAGTACACTTCTATATCCTTATGCCTTTTTATAAGAGGGTCCCGGAGCCTCAACAGAAACAACAGCATGAAAGAGGACATATGGCATCCTTTTGAAAAATAGATTACAGGAAAGGCAATGATTTTAGAAATCCAGAGATAATTATTTGCAACCTTGAAATCTAAAAAAACATTGAATAGACACCCAGTACACTTCTTTATCCTTAGGCCTTTTTAGCAGAGGCTCCAGGACCCTCAACAAAACCAGCAGCAGGAAAGAGGACATATGGCATCCTTTTGAAAAATAGATTACAGGAAAGGCATTGATTTTAGAAACCCAGAGATAATTTGTTGCAACCCGGAAAACTAATAAAACATTAATTATACACCCAGTACACTTATTTATCCTTAGGCCCTTTTAGCAGAGGCTCCAGGACCCTCAAACAAAACACCATCAGGAAAGAGGACATATGGCATCCTTTTGAAAAATAGATTACAGGAAAGGCATTGATTTTAGAAACCCATAGATAATTTGTTGCAACCGTGAAATCTAAAAAAACATTGATTAGACACCCAGTACACTTATTTATCCTTAGGCCTTTTTAGCAGAGGCTCCAGGACCCTCAACAAAAACAAGAGCATGAAAGAGGACATATGGCATCCTTTTGAAAAATAGATTACAGGAAAGGCATTGATTTTAGAAACACAGAGATAATTTGTTACAACCGGGAAATCTAAAAAAACATTGATTAGACACCCAGTACACTTATTTATCCTTAGGCCTTTTTAGCAAAGGCACCAGGACCCTCAACAAAACCATCAGCAGGAAAGAGGACATATGGCATCCTTTTGAAAAATAGATTACAGGAAAGGCATTGATTTTAGAAACCCAGAGATAATTTGTTGCAACCGGGAAATCTAAAAAAACATTGAATAGACACCCAGTACACTTCTTTATCCTTAGGCCTTTTTAGCAGAGGCTCCAGGACCCTCAACAAAACCAGCAGCAGGAAAGAGGACATATGGCATCCTTTTGAAAAATAGATTACAGGAAAGGCATTGATTTTAGAAACCCAGAGATAATTTGTTGCAACCGGGAAATCTAAAAAAACATTAATTATACACCCAGTACACTTATTTATCCTTAGGCCTTTTTAGCAGAGGCTCCAGGACCCTCAAACAAAACACCATCAGGAAAGAGGACATATGGCATCCTTTTGAAAAATAGATTACAGGAAAGGCATTGATTTTAGAAACCCATAGATAATTTGTTGCAACCGTGAAATCTAAAAAAACATTGATTAGACACCCAGTACACTTATTTATCCTTAGGCCTTTTTAGCAGAGGCTCCAGGACCCTCAACAAAAACAAGAGCATGAAAGAGGACATATGGCATCCTTTTGAAAAATAGATTACAGGAAAGGCATCGATTTTAGAAACACAGAGATAATTTGTTACAACCGGGAAATCTAAAAAAACATTGATTAGACACCCAGTACACTTATTTATCCTTAGGCCTTTTTAGCAAAGGCACCAGGACCCTCAACAAAACCATCAGCAGGAAAGAGGACATATGGCATCCTTTTGAAAAATAGATTACAGGAAAGGCATTGATTTTAGAAACCCAGAGATAATTTGTTGCAACCGGGAAATCTAAAAAAACATTGAATAGACACCCAGTACACTTCTTTATCCTTAGGCCTTTTTAGCAGAGGCTCCAGGACCCTCAACAAAACCAGCAGCAGGAAAGAGGACATATGGCATCCTTTTGAAAAATAGATTACAGGAAAGGCATTGATTTTAGAAACCCAGAGATAATTTGTTGCAACCGGGAAATCTAATAAAACATTAATTATACACCCAGTACACTTATTTATCCTTAGGCCCTTTTAGCAGAGGCTCCAGGACCCTCAAACAAAACACCATCAGGAAAGAGGACATATGGCATCCTTTTGAAAAATAGATTACAGGAAAGGCATTGATTTTAGAAACCCATAGATAATTTGTTGCAACCGTGAAATCTAAAAAAACATTGATTAGACACCCAGTACACTTATTTATCCTTAGGCCTTTTTAGCAGAGGCTCCAGGACCCTCAACAAAAACAAGAGCATGAAAGAGGACATATGGCATCCTTTTGAAAAATAGATTACAGGAAAGGCATTGATTTTAGAAACACAGAGATAATTTGTTACAACCGGGAAATCTAAAAAAACATTGATTAGACACCCAGTACACTTATTTATCCTTAGGCCTTTTTAGCAAAGGCACCAGGACCCTCAACAAAACCATCAGCAGGAAAGAGGACATATGGCATCCTTTTGAAAAATAGATTACAGGAAAGGCATTGATTTTAGAAACCCAGAGATAATTTGTTGCAACCGGGAAATCTAAAAAAACATTGAATAGACACCCAGTACACTTCTTTATCCTTAGGCCTTTTTAGCAGAGGCTCCAGGACCCTCAAACAAAACACCATCAGGAAAGAGGACAAATTGCATCATTTTGAAAAAATAGATTACAGGAAAGGCATTGATTTTAGAAACCCAGAGATAATTTGTTGCAACCGGGAAATCTAAAAGAACATTGATTGGACACCCAGTACACTTCTTTATCCTTAGGCCTTTTTATAAGAGGGTCCCGGAGCCTCAACAGAAACAAAATGCGGCACAGCATGAAAGAGGACATATGGCATCCTTTTGAAAAATAGATTACAGGAAAGGCAATGATTTTAGAAACCCAGAGATAATTATTTGCAACCGGGAAATCGAAAAAAACATTGAATATTCACCCAGTACACTTCTTTATCCTTAGGCCTTTTTATAAGAGGGTCCCGGAGCCTCAACAGAAACAACAGCATGAAAGAGGACATATGGCATCCTTTTGAAAAATAGATTACTGGAAAGGCATTGATTTTAGAAACACAGAGATAATTTGTTACAACTGGGAAATCTAAAAAAACATTGAATAGACACCCAGTACACTTATTTATCCTTAGGCCTTTTTAGAAGAGGCTCCAGGACCCTCAACAAAACCAGCAGCAGGGAAGAAGACATATGGCATCCTTTTGAAAACAAGATTATAGGAAAGGCATTGATTTTAGAAACCCGGAGATAATTTGTTGCAACCGGGAATTTGAATAAAAAAAATGATTCGATGGACACCCAGTACAATTCATTCTCCTTAGGCCTTTTTATAAGAGGGTCCAGAACCCTCAAACAAAACATCAGCAGGAAAGAGGACATATGGAATCCTTTTGAAAAATAGATTACAGGAAAGGCATTGATTTTAGAAACCCAGAGATAATTTGTTGCAAATGGAAATTTGAATCAAAAAAATGTTTCAATGGACACCCAGTACACTTCTTTCTCCTAAGGCCTTTTTATAAGAGGGTCCAGGACCCTCAAACAAAACACCAGCAGGAAAGAGGACATGATATGGCATCCTTTTGAACAATAGAGTACAGGAAAGTCATTGATTTTAGAAACCCTGAGATAATTTGTTGCAAATGGAAATTTGAATCAAAAAAATTATTCGATGGACACCCAGTACACTTCTTTCTACTTAGGCCTTTTTATAAGAGGGTCCAGGACCCTCAAACAAAACACCAGCAGGAAAGAGGACATATGGCATCCTTTTGAACAATAGAGTACAGGTACAGCATTGATTTTACAAACCAAGAGATAATTTTGGGGAAATGGGAAATAGATAAATACATTGAGTGGACACCCAGTACACTTCTTTCTCCTTAGGCCTTTTTATAAGAGGGTCCATGACCCTCAAAAAAAACACCAGCAGAAAAGAGAACATATGGCATCCTTTTAAACAATAGAGTACAGGTACAGCATTGATTTTACAAACCCAGAGATAATTTTGGGCAAATGGGAAATAGAAAAATACATTGAGTGGACACCCAGTACACATCTTTCTCCTTAGGCCTTTTTATAAGAGGGTCCAGGACCCTAAAAAAAAACACCAGCAGGAAAGAGGACATGATATGGCATCCTTTTGAACAATGGAGTACAGGTACAGCATTGAATTTAGAAACCCAGAGATAAATTTTTGCAACTGTGAAATATAAAAAAACATTGATTGGACAGTTGGACACCCAGTACACTTCTTTCTCCTTAGGCCTTTTTATAAGAGGGTCCAGGACCCTCAAACAAAACACCAGCATGAAAGAGGACATGATATGGCATCCTTTTGAAAAATAGAGTACAGGTAAAGCATTGATTTTAGAAACCGGGAGATATTTTTTTGCAACCTGGAATTTTAATCAAAAAATGGTTTGGATGGACACACAGTACACTTCTTTCTCCTTCAGCCTTTTTATAACAGGGTCCAGGACCCTCAACAGAAACACCAGCAGGAAAGAGGACATATGGCATCCTTTTGAACAATGGAGTACAGGTAAAGCATTGATTTTAGAAACCCGTAGATAATTTGTTGCAACCGGGAAATTGAACCAAAAAAATGATTGGACACCCAGGACACTTCTTACTACTTCAGCCTTTTTATAAGAGAGTCCAGGACTCGCATATGAAACAACAGCAGTAAAGAGGACATATGGCATCCTTTTGAACAATAGAGTACTGGTACGGCATTGATTTTAGAAACCCAGAGATAATTGTTGGGAAACGTGAAATTGCCCAAAAAACCATGCTTGGACACCCACTCCAGGTCGTTCTCCTTCAGCATTTGTATAAAAGGGTCCAGCACACTCAACAGAAACAACTGCAGGAAACACCACATATGCCATCCTTTTGCACAAGCGAGTACAGGTATGGCATCCATTTTAGAAACCCGGAGATAATTGAGAGGAACCGGGAACATTTTTCTAAAAATTTGCTGGGGCACCCATTACAGGTCGTTCTCCTTTAGCCTTTTTATACCATGGGCCACGACCTGCAACAGGCACAACAGCATGAAACACCACATATGCCACCCTTTTGCACAATAGAGTACAGGTATGGCATAGATGGAACACTGAGATAATTTAGAGCAACCAAGAGATGGATAAAGATGCTTGATCGGTCCTCCTCCTTCAAATTTGTGGCAATTTGTGTTCAATTTAATGGTCCACCAGATATGAGTGGTGTGCTAAGTTGTACTATTCATAACAGTTTAATCACTGTTATGTGCCTTATTTTTTTTATTTGAGTTTTGTACCCACAGAGCAGCAGCAGAGGCCAGAAAAATTAGGAATGTACAAATGACTGAAAAATTTGGGTATTGTTGTAGCAACTGCTGTAGCAGCGGCCAGAAAAATTGATGTTTGTAAAACATTTATAAAGTATCCTAAAAGCTTGTGGCTTGAACACTAGTTGTTGGCGGATAAGTCAAGCAAGTCCTCCGGTTTTATAACAAAAAAAAAGGCCAGCCTGTGTACCAGTTGTAGCCCAAGCCAGCTCATCTCATCATCAGGCCTTTTTTAATCAAATGTATCGCCCAATTTCAGTCCCTTCGGGATCCAGCCCTCATTCATTTTTATAAAAGTGAGATAGTCAAGGCTTTTTTGACCTAGGCGACTTCTCTTCTCAGTGACAAAACATACTGCTACACTGAAAAGACAGGACACTTGAAGCGGGGCAGGCCAGTAGTTCCATTGCAAATTGGGATAGCTCAGGCCACAAGTCAAGCCTGCACACCCAGTAGTCAAGGGGTCCATCGCTCCTGAGAGTGTCGAGATCCGCAGTTAAAGCTAGGTAGTCTGCTACCTGTCGGTTGAGTCTTTTTCTGAGGCTGGATCCCGAAAGGCTCTGGGGATGCATGGGAGTTAAAAAGGTACGCATGTCCTCCATCAACAAGACGTCAGGAAAGCGTCCTGTCCTTGACGCCGTGTTCGTGGGAGGAGGAGGATTAATTTAATCTCTTCCCCTGTTACATTCCCGTGGTGCTGTGACATCACCCTTATACGCTGTGTAAAGCATAGTTTTTAATTTATTTTTAAAATGCTCCATCCTTTCCGACTTGCAGAAATTTGGTAACATTTCAGGCACTTTATGCTTATACCAGGGGTCGAGGAGCGTGGACACCCAGTACAGGTCGTTCTCCTTCAGCTTTTTTATACGAGGGTCCCTCAACAGGCACGACAGCATGAAAGAACCCATTTGAACAAGGTTGGATGCCGAGCTAATCATGTCCCGTTCCTCGTCCTCACTGATCTCACTGAGAGTATCTTCTTCCCCCCAGCCACGTACAACACCACGGGTACCAGAGAGGTGACAACAACGAGCACCCTGGGATGCCTGTTGTGCTCTGTCTTCCTCCTCCTCCTCCTCAAAGCCACATTCCTCCTCTGACTCCTCTTCCTCACAATCCTCTTCCTGCATTGCCGCAGGTCCAGCAAGCGATGCTGATAAGGCTGTTTGTGGGGGTGATGGACACCACAACTCTTCCTCTTCCTCTTCACACTCATCTACTGCCTGATCCAGCACTCTTCGCAGGGCACGCTCCAGGAAGAAAACAAATGGTATGATGTCGCTGATGGTGCCTTCGGTGCGACTGACAAGGTTTGTCACCTCCTCAAAAGGACGCATGAGCCTACAGGCATTGCGCATGAGCGTCCAGTAATTTGGCAAAAATATCCCCAGCTCCACAGAGGCTGTCCTAGCACCCCGGTCATACAAATACTCATTAACAGCTTTTTCTTGTTGGAGCAGGCGGTCAAACATTAGGAGTGTTGAATTCCACCGTGTCGGGCTGTCGCAAATCAAGCGCCTCACTGGCAGGTTGTTTCGACGCTGGATATCGGACAAGTGCGCCATGGCCGTGTAGGAACGCCTGAAATGGCCACACACCTTCCTGGCCTGCTTCAGGACGTCCTGTAAGCCTGGGTACTTATGGACAAATCGTTGTACAATTAGATTACACACATGTGCCATGCACGGCACATGTGTCAACTTGCCCAATTTCAATGCCGCCACCAAATTACTTCCATTGTCAGAAACAACCTTGCCAATCTCCAGTTGGTGCGGAGTCAGCCACTGATCCACCTGTGCGTTCAGGGCAGTCAGGAGTGCTGGTGCGATGTGACTCTCTGCTTTCAGGCAAGTCAACCCCAAGACGGCGTGACACTGCCGTACCCGGGATGTAGCATAGTACCTGGGGAGCTGGGGGGGTGCCATAGATGTGGAGCAAGACGCAGAAGTTGAAGAGGACTCAGCCGAGGAAGAGGTTAGGGAAGAGGATGGAGTAGGAGGAGTAGAGGAGGTAGCAGCAGGCCTGCCTGCAAGTCGTGGCGGTGTCACCAACTCTTCTGCAGAGCCACGCATTCCATGCTTGTCAGAAGTCAGCAGGTTTACCCAATGCGCAGTGTAGGTGATATACCTGCCCTGACCATGCTTTGCAGACCAGCTATCCGTGGTCATATGGACCCTTGCCCCAACGCTGTGTGCCAGACATGCCATAACTTCCTTTCTCACAACAGAGTACAGGTTTGGGATTGCCTTTTGTGAAAAGAAATTTCTGCCAGGTACCTTCCACTGCGGTGTCCCAATAGATACAAATTTTTTAAAAGCATCAGACTCCACCAGCTTGTATGGTTAAAGCTGGCAGGCTAAGAGTTCAGACAAGCTAGCTGTCAGACGCCGGGCAAGGGTGTGACTTTGAGAAATTGGCTTCTTACACTCAAACATGTCCTTGACAGACAGCTGACTGTGGGCAGATGACCAGGAACTGCTACGTAAGAGAGACTGAGTGGAGTATGGTTTAGAGGGGGCAAGGACGACAGCACTGGTTGACGTGGCTGAAGATGCTGGAGCAGGAGGAGGAGGGCGGCTTTCACTTTGTGTGCTGCTTCTACTCATTTGTTCTTCCCATCGGCCTTTGTGATGGGAGACCATGTGCCTTCGCAAAGCAGTTGTACCTAGGTGGGTGTTGGACTTCCCATGACTCAGTTTCTTTTGGCACAGGTTGCAAATGACATCGCTGTTGTCAGAGGCAGACACACACAAAAAATGCCACACTGCTGAGCTCTGCGATGACGGCATTCTGGTGGTGGCAACAGCATGCGTTGATGGGCGTCGGCGTGCTGTCTGGCTGACCCCGGGTGCCGATGCATGCTGTCTGACTGTGCCACTAGCTCCTTGAGACAACCTCCCCATGCTTCTAAATCATCTCCTCCTCCTCTCTGTCTCCCCATCTGAACTTTCCCCCTCTTCTTCTTCTCTTCTAGCAGGCACCCATGTGACATCCACCGACACATCATCATCAACCGCTTCACTTGTATCTGACACATCAAGAAAGGAAGCAGCAGCGGGTACAACATCATCATCATCACACCGTACCTCCATGTCGGTAATGCTGCCTGACTGAGAATGATTACTGTTATCTACATCCTCTGTCAATGATGGTTGCGCATCACTCATTTCTTCCAACTGATGTGTCAATAACTCCTGTGACAGATCAAGTGAAGCGGCTGTGGTGCTAGTGTTGGTGGTGGCGACAGGCGGGCGAGTGGCACTGGTCACTTGAGACCTGCCCAAAGCACAGCTGGACGTAGATGGTGCGTCAAGGTTAGGAGGACTAGCAGCGGAAGCTGAAGAAGATTGGGTGTCCTGTGTTAGCCATTCAACTAGGTCCTCCTCAGAACTTTTCGGGTCCCCCCTGGCACCCGGCGTCTGAACAATGTGCATATTTGTAGGGTCTAAAGGAATCACTGCACCACGACCACGACCACGGAACCTGCGGGGTGGCCTGCCTCTGCCTGTCATTTTTTTTAAAATGGACACTAACAATACTATTACACCAATTATATGAGTGGTGGCACTGGGCAAGTGGGCACAGTATACGCTGTGAGACTGACAACAACAAAAAAGACAGATGTTTTAAAAATCACAAATTGTTAATTTTTTAAAATATTAAAAGTACTGTGACAACAAATATGATTGTTGGCAATAGTTGGAAAATGGGCCTGTCTGGCACACACGCTGGGAGAAAGGAAACTGCAATTCAATGGCACTAGGAGACTGAAGAATCACAGTCAAAACAGTTATGATTAAC
Source organism: Bombina bombina (assembly GCF_027579735.1). Lineage (NCBI taxonomy): Eukaryota > Metazoa > Chordata > Amphibia > Anura > Bombinatoridae > Bombina > Bombina bombina. The sequence goes on from NC_069503.1 coordinate 90,835,051, forward strand.
AAAAATTCCAATCCTGTTACAATAAATATGATTGGTGGCACTAATTGGCTAGTTGGGACTGGCACACAGGCAGGCAGGAGGAAAATGCAATTCAAGGGCACTAGTAGACTGCAGATTGACAGTCAAAACAGTGATGATTGACTATTTTTGCAATACTGTTAAAAGAAATATGATTGCTGGCACTAATTGGATAGTTGGGCCTGGCACACAGGCTGGCAGGCAGGAGGAAAGTGCAATTCAATGGCACGAGCAAACTGAGGATTCAGAACAACTATTACCAAAAATTTAAATTTTTAATTATTAAGAATACTGTGACAACAAATATGATTGGTGTAAATATTTTGAAAGTCGGCCTGGCACACAGGCTGGCAGGCAGGAGAAAAGTGCAATTCAATGGCATGAGCAAACTGAGGATTAAGAACAACAATCAAAAAAAATTAAATTTTAATTAGTAACAATACTGTGACAACAATTATGATTGGTGTAAATAGTTGGCAAGACGGCCTGGCACACAGGCTGGCAGGCAGGAGGTAAATGCAATTCAAGGACACTAGGAGACTGAATACTGACAGTCAAAACAGTGATGATTGACAATTTTTGCAATACTGTTAAAAGAAATATGATTGCTGGGAATAATTGGCTAGGTGGGCCTGGCACACAGGCTGCAAGGCAGGAGGAAAGTGCAATTCAATGGCACGAGCAAACTGAGGATTCAGAACAAAAATTGCAAAAAAATTTAATTTTTAATTATTAAGAATACTGTGACAACATATATGATTGGTGTAAATATTTTGAAAGTCGGCCTGGCACACAGGCTGGCAGGCAGGAGAAAAGTGCAATTCAATGGCACAAGCAAACTGATGATTAAGAACAACAATCACATTTTTTTTAATTTTAATTAGTAACAATACTGTGACAACAATTATGATTGGTGTAAATAGTTGGCAAGACGGCCTGGCACACAGGCTGGCAGGCAGGAGGTAAATGCAATTCAAGGACACTAGGAGACTGAATACTGACAGTCAAAACAGTGATGATTGACAATTTTTGCAATACTGTTAAAAGAAATATGATTGCTGGGAATAATTGGCTAGGTGGGCCTGGCACACAGGCTGCAAGGCAAGAGGAAAGTGCAATTCAATGGCACAAGCAAACAGGATTCAGAACAACAATTACCAAAAATTTTAATTTTTAATTATTAAGAATACTGTCCGTGACAACATATATGATTGGTGTAAATATTTTGAAAGTCGGCCAGGCACACAGGCTGGCAGGCAGGAGAAAAGTGCAATTAAATGACACAAGCAAACTGAGGATTAAGAACAACAATCAAAAAATTTTTTAATTTTAATTAGTAACAATACTGTGACAACAATTATGATTGCTGGCACGAATTGGCTTGTTGGGCCTGGCACACAGGCTGGCAGGCAGGAGGTAAATGCAATTCAAGGACACTAGGAGACTGAATACTTACAGTCAAAACAGTGATGATTGACAATTTTTGCAATACTGTTAAAAGAAATATGATTGCTGGGAATAATTGGCTAGGTGGGCCTGGCACACAGGCTGCAAGGCAGGAGGAAAGTGCAATTCAATGGCACGAGCAAACTGAGGATTCAGAACAACAATTACCAAAAAATTTAATTTTTAATTATTAAGAATACTGTGACAACATATATGATTGGTGTAAATATTTTGAAAGTCGGCCTGGCACACAGGCTGGCAGGCAAGAGAAAAGTGCAATTCAATGGCACGAGCAAACTGAGGATTAAGAACAACAATCAAAATTTTTTTAATTTTAATTAGTAACAATACTGTGATAACAATTATGATTGCTGGCACTAATTGGCTAGTTGGGCCTGGCACACAGGCTGGCAGGCAGAAGGTAAATGCAATTCAAGGACACTAGGAGACTGAATACTGACAGTCAAATCAGTGATGATTGACAATTTTTGCAATACTGTTAAAAGAAATAAGATTGCTGGGAATAATTGGCTAGGTGGGCCTGGCACACAGGCTGCAAGGCAGGAGGAAAGTGCAATTCAATGGCATGAGCAAACTGAGGATTCAGAACAACAATTAACAAAAATTTTAATTTTTAATTATTAAGAATACTGTCTGTGACAACATATATGATTGGTGTAAATATTTTTGAAAGTCGGCCTGGCACACAGGCTGGCAGGCAGGAGAAAAGTGCAATTCAATGGCACAAGCAAACTGAGGATTAAGAACAACAATCAAATTTTTTTAATTTTAATTAGTAACAATACTGTGACAACAATTATGATTGCTGGCACTAATTGGCTAGTTGGGCCTGGCACACAGGCTGGCAGGCAGGAGGTAAATGCAATTCAAGGACACTAGGAGACTGAATACTGACAGTCAAAACAGTGATGATTGACAATTTTTGCAATACTGTTAAAAGAAATATGATTGCTGGGAATAATTGGCTAGGTGGGCCTGGCACACAGGCTGCAAGGCAGGAGGAAAGTGCAATTCAATGGCACGAGCAAACTGAGGATTCAGAACAACAATTACCAAAAATTTTAATTTTTAATTATTAAGAATACTGTGACAACATATATAATTGGTGTAAATATTTTGAAAGTCGGCCTGGCACACAGGCTGGCAGGCAGGAGAAAAGTGCAATTCAATGGCACGAGCAAACTGAGGATTAAGAACAACAATAAAAAAAAATGTAATTTTAATTAGTAACAATACTGTGACAACAATTATGATTGCTGGCACTAATTGGCTAGTTGGGCCTGGCACACAGGCTGGCAGGCAGGAGGTAAATGTAATTCAAGGACACTAGGAGACTGAATACTGACAGTCAAAACAGTGATTATTGACAATTTTTGCAATACTGTTAAAAGAAATAAGATTGCTGGGAATGATTGGCTAGGTGGGCCTGGCACACAGGCTGCAAGGCAGGAGGAAAGTGCAATTCAATGGCACAAGCAAACTGAGGATTCAGAACAACAATTAACAAAAAATTTAATTTTTAATTATTAAGAATACTGTGACAACATATATGATTGGTGTAAATATTTTGAAAGTCGGCCTGGCACACAGGCTGGCAGGCAGGAGAAAAGTGCAATTCAATGGCACGAGCAAACTGAGGATTAAGAACAACAATCCAAATTTTTTTAATTTTAATTAGTAACAATACTGTGACAACAATTATGATTGCTGGCACTAATTGGCTAGTTGGGCCTGGCACACAGGCTGGCAGACAGGAGGTAAATGCAATTCAAGGACACTAGGAGACTGAATACTGACAGTCAAAACAGTTATGATTGACAATTTTTGCAATACTGTTAAAAGAAATATGATTGCTGGGAATAATTGGCTAGGTGGGCCTGGCACACAGGCTGCAAGGCAGGAGGAAAGTGCAATTCAATGGCACGAGCAAACTGAGGATTCAGAACAACTATTACCAAAAATTTAAATTTTTAATTATTAAGAATACTGTGACAACAAATATGATTGGTGTAAATATTTTGAAAGTCGGCCTGGCACACAGGCTGCAAGGCAGGAGAAAAGTGCAATTCAATGGCACGAGCAAACTGAGGATTAAGAACAACAATCAAAATTTTTTTATTTTTAATTAGTAACAATACTGTGACAACAATTATGATTGGTGTAAATAGTTGGCAAGACGGCCTGGCACACAGGCTGGCAGGCAGGAGGTAAATGCAATTCAAGGACACTAGGAGACTGAATACTGACAGTCAAAACAGTGATGATTGACAATTTTTGCAATACTGTTAAAAGAAATATGATTGCTGGGAATAATTGGCTAGGTGGGCCTTGTACACAGGCTGCAAGGCAGGAGGAAAGTGCAATTCAATGGCACAAGCAAACTGAGGATTCAGAACAAGAATTACAATTTTTTTAGCAGGGACTAGACTATTTCTCGACTTGGTTTAAGTACCATCAGATTAGACACTACATTCTCACACACAAAAACAAGAAAAAATTTCTGCACCCCTTAACGCTATTTGAGAATCTTTGTTTGAACAAGTTACCCAAAAGTAGGGGCACACTGTCCTCAATTTATAAATATTTATTAGAATCCCGACTTCCACCTAGCCCAACATATGTGAAGAGATGGGAGAAGGAGATGGGCCTCCAAGTTGCTCCCAAAATGTGGAGACAGTGGTTCATTCATACAGCGAGATCTTCCCACTCGTCATCATTTCTAGAGACCAACACAAAAATCCTCACAAGATGGTACTTAACCCCAAACAGACTAAAGTTCATGTTCAAATCAGCTAGCGATAGATGCTGGAGGGGATGTGGAGATAAAGGCACTATGCTACATATTTGGTGGGACTGTGAGCTTCTAGGCCCATTTTGGAGAGATATTTATAAAGAGATTGGGAGAGTGGTAGGTTCAGATTTGGAGTTTACCCCAGCATTATCTATCTTTAATGATCTATCTACAATTTCGTGCAGGTTAAGGAGGGCCCTAACACAGATTATGTTCAATGCTGCAAAAAAATTAATAGCTAGATGTTGGAAGTCGACTCAGTTGACTCCAATGGAGGACTGGCTGACGCTGGTAGAGAATGTACTTAAACTAGAGAGATACTACTACTTCTCCACAGGGAAATTAAACATATATTACGACATTGTATTCCTATGGGAACAATACAGAAATGCTGATAAACATAGAGATGTCTTGACTCGGATCACCCATACATGAAATATATACCAGCATTAGCCATACTTAGATTATGTAACTCACAGATGTTAGTATAAGGAATGTACACATGTGGACTAGTTCTCTCTCTGTTTTTCTTTAATTGGGTAGCAGTGACAATAGTAGTAAGTTTAATAAGTTCAGGGCTGATTGGCTGACCGTGCGGTGGTGGTAATATTATTTTCATTAATTGTATTCTCATAGCTATTGTTAAGCAGTCTCAATTATGTACCTATGCATGCACTAAATGTAGATTTTTGTTATGTACTAAGGTTCATGCTGATATCTGTTGAAGATTTATTGTTCTTAATAGCTCAAATCCCTGTTGCGGACTGCTACTTTTGCAGAGACTTTTCTTCCCTATAGAAGCAGTCATATACGGGAGATGGACTGATGTGGATATTCACTTTCGGCTAGATTTAGAGTTGGGCGGTAGCCGTGAAAACCAGCGTTAGAGGCTCCTAACGCTGGTTTTTACCGCCCTCTGGTATTTGGAGTCAGTCAGGAAAGGGTTTAACGCTCACTTTGCAGCCGCGACTTTTCCATACCGCAGATCCCCCTACGCCATTTGCGTATCCTATCTTTTCAATGGGATCTTTCTAACGCCGGTATTTAGAGTCGTGGCTGAAGTGAGCGTTAGAAAAAAGTCAGTAGTTAAGAGCTTTCTGGGCTAACGCCGGTTTATAAAGCTCTTAACTACTGTGCTCTAAAGTACACTAACACCCATAAACTACCTATGTACCCCTAAACCGAGGTCCCCCCACATCGCCGCCACTCTAATTAAATTTTTTAACCCCTAATCTGCCGCCCGCACGCCGCCGCAAGATATGTTATACTTATGTACCCCTAATCTGCTGCCCCTAACACCGCCGACCCCTATATTATATTTATTAACCCCTAATTTGCCCCCCTCAACGTCGCCTCCACCTGCCTACACTTATTAACCCCTAATCTGCCAACCGGACCATGCCGCTATTATAATAAAGTTATTAACCCCTAATCCGCCTCACTCCCGCCTCAATAACACTATAATAAATAGTATTAACCCCTAATCTGCCCTCCCTAACATCGCCAACACCTAACTTCAAGCATTAACCCCTAATCTGCCGACCGGAGCTCACCGCTACTATAATAAATTTTTTAACCCCTAAAGCTAAGTCTAAACCTAACACTAACACCCCCCTAAGTTAAATATAATTTAAATCTAACGAAATAAATGAACTCTTATTAAATAAATTATTCCTATTTAAAGCTAAATACTTACCTGTAAAATAAACCCTATTATAGCTACAATATAAATTATAATTATATTGTAGCTATTTTAGGATTAATATTTATTTTACAGGCAACTTTGTAATTATTTTAAACAGGTACAATAGCTATTAAATAGTTCATAACTATTTAATAGTTACCTAGTTAAAATAATTAAAAAATTACCTGTAAAATAAATCCTAACCTAAGTTACAATTAAACCTAACACTACACTATCAATAAATTAATTAAATAAAATACCTACAAATAACTACAATGAAATAAACTAACTAAAGTACAAAAAATAAAAAAGAACTAAGTTACAAAAAATAAAAAAATATTTACAAACATTAGAAAAATATTACAACAATTTTAAACTAATTACACCTACTCTAAGCCCCCTAATAAAATAACAAAGACCCCCAAAATAAAAAAATGCCCTACCCTATTCTAAATTAAAAAAGTTCAAAGCTCTTTTACCTTACCAGCCCTGAAAAGGGCCCTTTGCGGGGCATGCCCCAAAGAATTCAGCTCTTTTGCCTGTAAAAAAAAAACATACAATACCCCCCCCCCAACATTACAACCCACCACCCACATACCCCTAATCTAACCCAAACCCCCCTTAAATAAACCTAACACTAAGGCCCTGAAGATCTCCCTACCTTGTCTTCACCTCACCGGGTTCACCGATCGGTCCAGAAGAGGGTCCGAAGTCTTGATCCAAGCAGCGGCTGAAGAACTCCATCATCGTGCTGAAGTCGGAAGTCCATCATCGGGATGAAGTCTTCTATCAAGCCGCATCTTCAATCTTCTTTCTTCCGGAACGGAGCGGAGCCATCTTCTTCCCAGCCGACGCGGATCCAACCTCTTCAAGCGACGCCTACTCGCCGAATGACGGTTCCTTTAAATGACGTCATCCAAGATGGCGTCCCTCGAATTCCGATTGGCTGATAGGATTCTATCAGCCAATCGGAATTAAGGTAGGAATATTCTGATTGGCTGATGGAATCAGCCAATCTGATTCAAGTTCAATCCGATTGGCTGATCCAATCAGCCAATCAGATTGAGCTCGCATTCTATTGGCTGTTCCGAATCGAAATGGATTTTTAATCTTGATTGTCTCTACCCAAAGGGACTAAATAATAAAGAAGACCTCTCACACCTGTTTTAAATATAATCTAAGACTTCAAAGAACTACACAGCAACTTTGAAGAACACACCTCAAGAAATAACTATATGGCTAATGATTCCCTAGAATATCTCTCAAAAAATCCTGGCCTTACGTCTCGACTTGAATATGTTATGTTCTGATATGAAACGTTGAGAGAAACACCATCTAACCTCAAAATAAGAATATAACATGATCCACACCTAGTCCTCCAAAAAGAAAAGAAACTACTAAGATTCCAAACATAGATAAGTAATAGAGAACACTATCCCTCTTATCTCCTCAAGTTAGAACACCAAGATTAAGGATATACTTCTGCTAATTAAAATCGATTATCTATCAGATACATCACCTCAAAAGTGCAACTACAGAAGATACACCAACTCTGAATGATAAGTAGTCAACTTAGGTTTTAAATTTCATAAACTAAGTATATAAGATCTCTCCCCATAGCTCTCCTTCTACTCACGAATATATGATACACCATTATTATATTTATACTATCCGTTATAAATACAGTAGCAATTTAGCAGGAAATATAGCTTTCTCTTGTTCCGCTATGAGTAATGATTAAAATATTTGTACCCTAAGGGATTATTCCACAAACAATTAACGCTTTATTTTTATTTTTATATATTAAACAATTAGCCCCCCAGAGAGGATAGACCAACACATAAAAGTAGGTCTTTTAGAAAATATACGTGCAGAGTATCTGAGCAACAAGCTGTGTCCTTGCTACAAAATATACAACTGACACATGTCCTGTCCCCTTACACATAACTGACAAGTCTTCAGATCTCCCAATTAGTTTAAGAATCGATTCCTCTAACAACCATACATATATATATATATAGCTCTACCATAAAATATTGTAACTAAAATTCCTTTTATTCAGATCCAAGCTCTATGATGCAAACACACTTAATATAGTTGTCAGAAGATAAGATATCTCGGTATACCTCTATAATGGAAAAGATTTAAGAAACATCATAATCACATTTTTTAATAGGAGTTTCGTTTTTTTAAAAAAAAGGGATATTAAAAGCACTAAAATAGTGATAACATAAGCAAGATAAGCTTTCCAACTCCACTATGTATTAAACATACTAAAGGATTATAGAGTACATATCCCCAAATATATAAGAATTAAGGAATTCACACCCTCGGCTATGCCCTATCACCAGTGTAGCTACCAGTGACGTCATAGCCAATGGGATAGTCAAGAATTCGGCACTCCCAAAAAACAACCAATAGGATGCCCCAAAAAACGGCACTGCAAAATACAGGTAAACATCGCAACCAAAAGTATATAATTGAGGCAAAGGATATTACATCACCAACATAGATGTAACAGTCAGAAGAATAAATCTGCAATATAGTTTATATCAGGTATAGAGCTGCGATTAACGGCAGCCACCCCCGACCGGAAGTGACGTCACGGGTACACGGAGGCTAAAAAACCTTTTTTCTAATAATATAACCTCATTTCTCAAAGTGTATATATAGAGCATATCACTACCATATAGGGCTCTATTAAATGAGAGACAACAAAACAAAATATTTATATTTTCAACAAAACAACGAAACCGGAAGTAATATGAACATCTACATCCGGTCACTCACAGGTAATAGCTATAAAAGGCCATTAACAAGTACAAGTAATCAGTCTTGATAAAGGCCTAGAGAGGCCGAAACGCGTAGACCTTGTACTGGTAAGTCTGATTCTATTGGAGCACCTTTCTGTTAATTTATTACACATTGTACCTATTTCTTTTTTCCACAGGTACCCACTGTTACTTTTATTTTTGCATTGATTTTGTTTTTTATCGTCTTGCATTCATATTTTTCACCATGATTGACTCTCCTATCTTGTGAGTGAATCCCCTGCTCCAAAGACACTAGAACACTATCTGATTTCAGGAAGTTTCATCACTTTGAAGTTCATTGTGTGTGTAACATTTGGAGTTATTTTTGCACTACCGCAATAATCACTTTCATTTTGTTTTTCTCAACCCACTGTTTTTCACAAATTGGATTATTTTTAAGATTTTTAAGATTTTTTTGACACATTGCTTTGGATAAATTCTGGAACATTAACATCTGAGTTTTGATCACAGCACTAACCCATTTAGGACAGATTTTTTGGGACACAGATCTTCTTTTTCTTTATCTTTTTCACCAGTATCCACAGTCTTAGGACACATATTAATCTTATAGAAACTGGTATTTCGGACATTACTTGCAGTCTAATTACAGTAGATTCCTACTCAAGGTGCAAATTTTAAGTCCTTTTCAATGCTTGATATTGATTTAATCGTATCAATTTGATTATTTGATTATTTGATTTTATTGTATAAATATATTTTATTGTAAACATTGTAATTAGTCTTGGATCCATAGACTAGGAGGTTTTATTGTTTTTATCATTATTGTTATTTTTCTTGTATAACATTAAACTCTGCATTTTTTACGCCTAGCCTCCGTGTGTTGGCGCCTGGTTACCCCATTTTTTCACATTTATATACCACTGGTGATAGCTAGGTATCACCATTTCCCGGGCCCACAGGTGTTAGTTGGCGCTCAAGTAGACAACCCACTCTACACTGGTTAATTATTGTAGGTAGCTGGCGGCGACGTTGTGGGGGGCAGATTAGGGGTTAATAAATATAACATAGTGGTCGGCGATGTTAGGGGCAGCAGATTAGGGGTACATAGGGATAACGTAGCTGGCGGCGGTGTACGGAACGGCAGATTAGGGGTTAATAATAATATGCAGGGGTCAGCGATAGCGGGGGCGGCAGATTAGGGGTTAATAAGTGTAAGGTTAGGGGTGTTTAGACTCGGGGTTCATGTTAGGGTGTTAGGTGCAGACATAGGAAGTGTTTCCCCATAGTAAACAATGGGGCTGCGTTAGGAGCTGAACGCTGCTTTTTTGCAGGTGTTAGGTTTTTTTTCAGCTCAAACAGCCCCATTGTTTTCTATGGGGGAATCGTGCACGAGCACGTTTTTGAAGCTGGCCCCGTCCGTAAGCACCGCTGGTATCGAGAGTTGCAGTGGCGTTAAATATGCTCTACGCTCCCTTTTTTGGAGCCTAACGCAGCCATTCTGTGAACTTTAAATACCAGCGGTATTTAAAAGGTGCGGGGAAAAAAAAGCACGCGTAGCTAACGCACCCCTTTGGCCTGCAGAACTCTAAATCTAGCCGTTAGATTTCTTGGACTCAAGTAAGGTTATTTGTGCATGTATATATCGACGTAAACTAATGACTGTGATTACAATGAATGCTGTTTACCATGTTATATTTTGAATAAAGAAACAATAAAAATAAAAAAAAGAATTACAAAATTTTTTAATTTTTAATTATTAAGAATACTGTGACAACAAATATGATTGGTGTAAATATTTTGAAAGTCGGCCTGGCACACAGGCTGGCAGGCAGGAGGAAAATGCAATTCAATGGCACTAGGAGACTGAATATTTGCAGTCCAAAAAATTATGATTTTTAATTTTTAATATACTGTTACAAGAATTATGATTGGTGCCACTAATTGGCTAGTTGGGCCTGGAAAACACGCTGGCAGGCAGGAGGAAAGTGCAATTCAATGGCACGAGCAAACTGATGAATCACAAGCGATCAATTTGGAATTTTAAAGATTAACAATACTTTTACAACAACTAGAATTGGTGGCACTAATTAGCTAGTTTATGCCTGGCACACAGGCTGGCAGGCAGGAGGAAACTGCAATTCAATGGCACTAGTAGACTGAATATTTGCAGTCCAAAAAATTATGAATTTTAATTTTTTTGATACTGTTACAAGAATTATGATTGGTGCCACTAATTGGCTAGTTGGGCCTGGCACACAGGCTGGCAGATATGAGTCGTGGATGGTAGGTAGGGCAGCAATTTAACACAGTATGCTGTGTAAGTGACAAAAACACAGGCCTGATAGAAAATTAAGTTAGATTACACTAGCAAAAAATTTTAAAATTTTAGATTTTAATATTAAAAAAATGTTAAGAAGTGCAATGCACATATTAGTGGTCGCACTGGCTGGCTGCTACGTAGGGCAGCAATTAACAACAGTATGCTGTGTAAGTCAGATAGACAGTTAGACACAGGCCTGATAGAAAATAAAATTAGATTACACTAGCATAATGATTTAAAGACTTTTTTTTGGCAATTTAAAGAAAAAGGTGAAGCACATACATATGAGTCGTGGCTGATAGCCTTGGAAGGGCAGCTATTAAAAACAGTAGGCTCTGTAAGTCAGATACACACACGTCTGATAGAAAATACTATTAGATTACACTAGAAAAATGATTTAAATTATTTTTTTGGGGGGAAATTAAAAAAAGGTTAAACACATATGAGACGTGGCTCATAGACTAGGGAGGGCAGCAAGTAAACACAGTAGGCTCTGTATGTCAGCAAAACACACAGGCCTGATAGAAAATTATATTAGATTACACTATCAAAAAAAATTAAACTTTTTTTTTTTATATTTAAATTAAGGTGAAGAAGATATGAGTGGTGGCTGCCTGGCACAGACCAATTAACCAAAAGACTGGAAAAAAAAACAGGTATATTAATGCTGTGTGAGCCTGACAGACACAGGCCTGATAGAAAATGTAATTAGATTACACTAGCAAAATTATTTAATTTTTTTTTTTTTATTTAAAATAATGTTATAAACGGATATTAACACTGGTGGCTGGCACAGAGCAATGAGCCAGAGTATATGCTGTGTGACACAGGACTGATAGAAAATGAAAAAAATTACACTAGCAAAATAATTAAAATTTTTGGTTAGTTAAATTTAAACTAATGTTGTTAGGGAGATATCAGTGGTGGCAGTAATCACAGCATATGCTGTGAGCCTTAAACACACAGGCTGAAAGCCAGGCAAATGCTAATAAAAATATGAAGGAAAAAAAAAACGGCACGAAATATAGCCCTAAAAAGGGCTTTTTGGGGTGCTGTCCTTGCAGCAGAGATGAGTGGAGTCCTTCTGGACTGTAGTGGACACTAAATACACTAGCCTAGCTATGTATTTCCCTATAATGTCAGGAGCACAAACACAACACGTCCTCTCACTAAGAAAGCAAGGTCGTTATGAGTCTAAAATAGCGGCTTCCGAGTAGCTGGGAGGGTCTGTGAGGGAGTGTCTGATGTTGATTGGCTCTAATGTGTCAGACGGCTGTGACATACAGGGTCAAAGTTTCCTCAATGATGACACATAGGGGCAGATCGAACATCGCCATGTGTTCGCCCGCAGCCACGAACGCGAACAAGCTATGTTCGCTGGGAACCGTTCGCGGGTGAACAGTTCGGGACATCACTACTGCTCATTTCCTGCACTTCCTTTTATGGCCAGACTGGTGTGCATCATCCATGTGAGACAGGATGCAGTCTCAGAATTGTGATGTCATCACTTATTATTTAAAGGGCCTCTGTTCAGTATGCTTTGCCTTTGCGTTGTCTCAGACCTGTTTGTGAGAGTTCCTGTGTATTACCTGGCTGCCTGACGTCCTTCCTGGTTCCTGATCCCTGACTTGTTCCTGACTCTGCTGTTTCCTTGTTCCTAATTCCGGCTCGTCTGACTATTCGCTTTGGCTCCTGACTCGGCTTGTCTGACTTCCAGCTCTGGTATTGACTCCTGGCTTGTTATTTGACTTGTGGACGTTTTATTATTTTTTGCTATTAATAAAGGTGTGATTATTTTTGCTCGTCTCAGTCTGATTCCTGGCACCCTGACATTACGCAAAGGCCATGAATCCTGATGCTGCTAATTATCCACCTTTACCTGCCATCATTTCCAGGATGGATGTGCAGGATCACCGCTTGGATCAATTTGCACTAGCCCTGTAAACTCTGCTGACTCGCACTGCACATTTGGACCAAAGTGTCCCGCAAGTTATGGCTGCTCCTGTTTCCGCTGCTGCACCTATGCCTACCAGGAGCATGTCCGGTTCTGCACCTCTACCTCAGCGATATGGAGGCGATCCTATTCAGTGCAAGAGGGTTTTTGAACCAGGTGGGCATTTACTTTGAGATGTTAACTCAGGCGTTTCCCTCTGACAGAGCTAAGGTGGGATTTCTCATCTCGTTACTCTCTGACACAGCTCTTGCCTGGGCTAATCCCTTGTGGGAGACTAATAAACCTGTGATTTCTAATTACCCTGAATTTGTGGCCTCCTTTCGAAGGCTATTTGATGTTCCGGCTCGCTCCTCCGCTGCTGCTAAACGACTCATGTCCATTCAACAAGGTACAAGATCTGTGGCTCAGTATGCTATTGAGTTCCATACACGTTGCAGAGGTAGGTTGGAACAGTGAAGCCCTTGTTGCCGCCTTCTTTCATGGGCTCTCTGATGCGATTAAAGACAAAGTTGCTGCCAGAGATTTACCAGAGGATCTCGAGACATTGGTGTCTTATTTTATCCTAATTGACATCCTCTTTCAAGGAGCGCTTGCAGAAGCCTCCTGTTCCGTTGTCTCCTACATGTTCGTTCCCACCCATGCCTCCCTCTCCTCCCATGCCTCCTGGTCCCGAGTCACCAGGTACTGCTGAGCTGATGCAGTTTGGATTCACGCATCTCTCTGTGGCAGAGAGGGCCTTTAGGAGGAGGGAGGGGCTCTGCCTCTATTGTGGGTTACAGGGCCACCTTTTGAAGTCTTGTCCTACACGGCCGGGAAACGCTCACACCTAAGGTCCTGTTGGGGGCAGACCTTCGGTGGTTTATCCTCGTCCCCGGAACCGCTTAAGGAGAAACGTTTGCTCATGGTTGTCCTTTCCTGGGTGGACTCCTCCATAGTCACTCAGGCTCTTGTTGACTTCGGTGCTGCGGGCTATTTAATTGACAGTGCTTTTGTATCAAAGCACTCCATTCCTTTTTTGCCTCAGTCCGTTCCGCTTGCTATTGAGGCCATTGATGACAGACCCCTTCAGCCCGCACTCGTTACTCACTAAACTGCTCCGTTGTCCATGGCTGTTGGGGCTCTCCATTTTGAAACCCTCCAGTTCCAGGTGATAAACTCTCCGCATTTTCCGGTTGTTCTGGGTTATCCCTGGCTCCAAAAGCACAATCCCAGTCTCGACTGGCGCAGGTCCGAAATTTTGTCGTGGTACCCGCAATGTATTTCCATTTGTCTTCGGAAACCAGTTAAAGTCTTGTGCACTTCTTTGGTATCTCAATTGCCAGAGGAGTACCGAGAGTTCCTAGACGTGTTTGACAAGGTGCTTGCCAGTACGTTGCCTCCTCACCGGTCTTATGATTGTGCCATAGACCTGCAACCCGGAGCCATTCCTCCTCGGGGGCCAGCTGTACCCTCTGTGTGTTGCAGAGAATTGTGCTATGGAGGAGTATGTTGCCGATGCTCTGTCGTGGGGGACCATCTGCAAATCCTGCTCTCCTACAGGGGCTGGCTTCTTCTTTGTGAAGAAAAAGGGAGGCAAGTTAAGACCATGTATCGATTATAGGGGTCTTAATCATCTTACCATTAAGAATGCTTACCCTATTCCGCTCATTACGGAACTCTTTTACCACCTCAAGGGAGCTACGGTCTTTACTAAACTTGATTTGAGAGGAGCGTACAATCTCGTTAGGATTAAGGAGGGCCACAAATGGAAAACAGCATTTAATACCAGGAGTGGGCATAATGAGTATCTTGTAATGCCCTTTGGCCTATGTAATGCTCCTGCTGTTTTTCATGAATTTATTAATGATGTCCTACGAGATATGTTGCAACAGTGTGTTGTGGTGTACTTAGACGACATCCTCATACACTCACCCACACTTGAGGCTCATCGTTCTGATGTCACACGGGTTCTTCAGAGACTACGTGAGAACGGACTGTTTTGTAAACTCGAGAAATGTGAGTTCCATCAGACTCAAGTAACCTTCCTAGGTTATGTTATCTCAGTTGCAGGGTTCTCAATGGATCCTGACAAGTTATCTACAGTTCTGCAGTGGCCTCGCCCAGTTGGTCTTCGGTCTATTCAACATTTTTTGGGGTTCGCCAATTACTATAGAAAGTTTATTAACAACTTTTCTTCCTTGGTCAAACCTATCACAGACATGACCCATAAAGAGAATGATCCACTCCATTGGTGACCTACTGCCATTAAGGCCTTTGATAGTGTTAAGAATGCCTTTACTGCCGCTCCAGTTCTGGATCATCCTAACCCTGTCCTGCCTTTTGTTCTTGAGGTCGATGCATCTGAGACTGGAGTAGATGCCCTCTTGTCTCAAAGTCCTACGCCTAACGGTTCCTTGCATGTGGTTTCTTCTCTAAGAAATGGTCTCCAGCAGAGTGCAATTATGAAATTGACGACAGGGAATTACTGGCCATAATTTTGGCACTCAAGGAATGGAGGCATCTTCCCAAGGGTACTAGCGTGCCAGTGCTCATTCTTACTGACCACAAGAATTTAACTTACCTATCTGAAGCAAAACGTTTGTCGCCCCGACAGGCCAGATGGGCGCTATTTTTGTATCGGTTTAATTATATGGTCTCCTACCTGCCTGGTAGTAAGAATGTTAGGGCTGATGCCCTCTCCCGACAATTTTCTCCTCTGTCCAAGGAGGAATCTGTACCTACTCCTGTTATACCTCCTAACCATATTTTGGCTACCATACGTACTAATATGACTTCTCCCTTGGGGGAGGAGATCCTGGCTGCACAAACCAATGCACCTCCTGAGAAACCTAGTGGTAAGTGTTTTGTTCCTGAGAATCTTTGAACTAAACTTTTGCACACTTACCACTATCCTAAAGCTGCAGGTCACCCAGGCAAGAACCAAATGATTTGGTCTGTCACTCGACAATTCTGGTGGCCAGGTCTTCGTTCTGATGTTGCTGCGTATGTTGCCTATGTTGGGTCTTCTTCAACCTATTGCTAATGGTGAGCGTCCTTGGACACATCTTTCCATGGACTTCATTGTCATTGTTTCCATTGGCAATACTGTTATCCTAATGGTGGTTGACCGTTCCTAAAATGTCACATTGCATTCCCTTGATGAAGCTGCCTACTGCTCAGGAGCTTGCTTCAATTTTTGCCCGGGAGGTCTTCCGTTTACATGGGTTACCCAAGGAGATAGTGTCGGACCATGGTAGCCAGTTTGTCTCCAGATTTTGGCGTTCCCTTTGTGCTCAAATGAGGATCTAAGCTTTCCTTCTCCTCGGCATATCACCCTCAATCCAATGGGGCTGCGGAACAGTCTAATCAAGCTCTGGAACAGTTCCTCCGTTGCTATGTCTCAGATCACCACAATAATTGGTCTGGACTGTTACCTTGGGCAGAGTTTGCTCGTAATAGTGCTATTAATGCTTCCTCCAAGTTATCCCCGTTCATGGCGAATTATGGGTTTCAACCATCCTTGTTGCCCGATTCATTCATGTCTCAGGGTATTCCGGCTTTGGAGGAGCATCTCCGGCAACTCCGTTCCACGTGGGTGCAGATTCAGGATTGCCTTCATCGTTCTATGCAGCGACAAAAGTTCCAGGCTGATCATAGGCGTCTGCCCGCACCTTCCTACCAGGTTGGTGAGAGAGTTTGGCTGTCCTCCCGCAACATGAACCTTCGTGTGCCTTCCAATAAATTGGCTGCCCGTTTTGTTGGTCCTTTTCAAATACTCCGACGGGTTAATCCTGTGGCCTGCGCTCTTGACCTTCCTCCTGCTATGCGCATCTTCAATGTTTTTCATGTCTCCCTCCTGAAACCATTGTTTTGTAATCGGTTTACCACTGTGTTGCCTCGTCCCAGTCCTATCTTTGTTGACAACCATGAGGAGTATGAGGTCAGCAGCATTATTGACTTTTGTATGACCAGGGGCCGTGTACAGTATTTGGTTCACTGGAGGGGCTACGGTCCTGATGTTCAAGCTCCCGCCCTACTACGTGCCTTCCATGCCCGTTTCCCCAATAAGCCTTTTGTCCTCCTGCGGGGGAGGGTTCGTTGAGGGGAGGGTACTGTCAGGGTTTTTTCCCTGTTTTGTTTTGTTTGCCATTTGCTGCTGGCAGCCATTTTACTCACCTCTCTTCCTGAATATGGTGCATTGTGGGGGATGCTGCTCATTTCCTGCACTTCCTTTTATGGCCAGACTGGTGTGCATCATCCATGTGAGACAGCATGCAGTCTCAGAATTGTGATGTCATCACTTATTATATAAAGGGCCTCTGTTCAGTATGCTTTGCCTTTGTGTTGTCTCAGACCTGTTTGTGAGAGTTCCTGTGTATTACAAATGTGTGAATAACCAAAGCGCCACTAGTAAGGCCAGGTCTGACTGATCTTGTCGTAGAGTATATAATAAACAATTAATTAAAAATTAATATGTAGTGTTTATTTACATACATATAACAAACAGCATGGATCCATGTAAAATATTTTAAAACAAAAATATCCAATGACAGTACATCAATTAAAAATACATAAAAAAGGTAAAACAGTCGATTGTGCGAATTTATTCCTGCTGGAATATGTGAGTGGAAGCACTTAAATTCCTTATGACAATGTATATAAACTTGTGCAAATAATGATAACACTTGGATTTCTTCTTTATATGTAATATAAACCAACACCTATTCTCTGGTCGGAGTGTGGCAAGTGCTAGTTTCCTACTGGATAAATTGATAGAACATGATCTGTAGAATAAAACCCAGTGTACTGTCTGTATTTATAAGGTACTTAATGAATGGTTTGGTGTATACTAATATCCTACTATTATATATATATTAGTATACATCAAACCACTAGGAGACACTAGGAGTCTATCCACCAGAGCAAAGGTCTAATTCAGTAGGCGCTAAGTGTATTTTACTATTATCTATAGTTCCTGTGTATTACCTGGCTGCCTGATGTCCCTCCTGGTTCCTGATCCCTGGCTTGTTCCTGATTCTGCTGTTTTCCTTGTTCCTGATTCCGGCTCATCTGACTATTCGCTTTGCCTCCTGACTCAGCTCGTCTGACTTTCAGCTCTGGTTTTGACTCCTGGCTTGTTATTTGACTTGTGGACTTTTATTATTTTTTGCTATTAATAAAGGTGTGATTTTTGCACTTCTCGTCTCAGTCTGATTCCTGGCACCCTGACACCCTGTAACCCCCAATAGAGGCAGAGCCCCTCCCTCCTCCTAAAGGCCCTCTCCGCCACGGAGAGACACGGGAATCCCAACTGCATCGGCTCAGCAGTACCTGGTGACTCGGAACCAGGAGGCATGGGAGGAGAGGGAGGCATGGGTGGGAACAAACATGTAGGAGACAATGGAACAGGAGGCTTCCACAAGCGCTATTTGAAAGAGGGCCTCTCACTTAGTCTGATGTCAATTAGGATAAAAAAAAGGCACCAATACCTCGATATCATCTGGTAAATCTCTGGCAGCAACATCGTCTTTAATCGCATCATAGAGCCCATGAAAGAAGGCGGCAACAAGGACTTCATTGTTCCAACCTACCTCTGCGGCAAGCGTACGGAACTCAATGGCATATTGAGCAACAGATCTTGTATCTTGCTGAATGGACATGAGTTGTTTAGCATCAGAGGAGGAGCGAGCCGGAACATCAAATACCCTTCGAAAGGAGGCCACAAATTCAGGGTAATTTGAAATCACAGTTTTATTAGTCTCCCACAAGGGATTAGCCCAGGCAAGAGCTGTGTCAGAGAGTAACGAGATAAGAAATCCCACCTTAACTCTGTCAGAGGGAAACGTCTGAGGTAACATCTCAAAGTAAATGCTCACCTGGTTCAAAAACCCTTTGCACTGATTAGGATCGCCTCCATATCGCTGAGGTAGAGGTGCAGAACCGGACATGCTCCTGGTAGGACTAGGTGCAGCAGCGGAAACAGGAGCAGCCATAACTTGCGGGACACTTTGGTCCAAATGTGCAGTGCGAGTCAGCAGGGTTTGCAGGGCTAGTGCAAAATGATCCTGTTCATCCATCCTGAAAATTATGGCAGGAAAAGGTGGATTATTAGCACTATCTGGATTAATGGCCCTTGCGTAATGTCAGGGTGCCAGGAATCAGACTGAGACAAGAAGTGCAAAAATAATCACACCTTTATTAATAGCAAAAAATATTAAAAAGTCCACAAGTCAAATAACAAGCCAGGAATCAAAACCAGAACTGGTAGTCAGACGAGCCGAATCAGAAGCCAAAGCGAATAGTCAGACGAGCCGAGTCAGGAGCCAAAGCGAGTAGTCAGATGAGCCGGAATCAGGAACAAGAAGAACAGCAGAGTCAGGAACAAGCCAGGGATCAGAAACCAGGAGGGACGTCAGACAGCCAGGTAATACACAGGAGCTCTCACAAACAGGTCTGAGACAATGCAAGGGCAAAGCATACTGAACAGAGGCCCTTTAAATAATAAGTGATGAGGGGCGGTGCCTAGTTGTGAGCCAAGATGGAGGTGTAGGTGAGGAGATCCGTGCAGCTGAGAGCTAAAGAAGGGCACAGTGAGTGCTTATAATGTGGACAATCATCCAAACTTGAAGGAAAAGGATCCTTTAATACTGGGACAAATTTTTTGCTGCACAGAAGCGCTATTAGATGTGCGGATACATAGGGGCCTGAGATAACCCGGTCCGGGCCTAATGCAGTGACGCATAATACCAAGAGCCCAACTGAAGAGTGACTGCTGGGGCTTTCCCTCTACCGGCACCGGGTTAAACAGTCAGGTAGCCTGATCGGATAGTAAGGAGGTCAGAAGACATTGCCCGACGGAGCGGTGTGAGGAGATCCCCGCCGCGATAACGCACCGCCATCACCACGTGGGTAAGACACTCCTTAGGGAAACTCTGTACTAGAGAGCTGAGAGAGTGCTCCAGTCACGGCCCCAACCCTCTCCCCAAAATAGAATACAAAAGAGCCAGCTGATGGGGGGCAGATGGGGAGATTGCTGAACACTGATACATCAAGATGAGAGGGGGAATTTATTATCAATGGCGCAGATTAAATTGAGGCATTGAATGTGACCTAGTACTTAATAACACAGCAAAGGATGCTTTCAAAATAAATATTACTTTAACAGAGAGTGCTGCGATACATGGCTAACTTCTAGATCTTAAAGGGGATGCAACATGCAAATCACCTAAGCTAGCTTATACTGGGATCATTGCTAACTCCTTACTAATTATTAGATCTGCAAGAGGGGGTATTAAATGTATACATTCTGATAACCAATGACAAATAAAACCCTGAAATACAGGAAGCAAAGGTAATATAAAGGCAACTGCGAAAACATTATTGCTGGCTGCAAATAAAACCTGCTCTCTGTCAAAATTTGGAGGACACAGGGACATATTAAACAACACACAGCCATGTCCACCAGAAAGGCAAACAAGCCAGATAAGATTACTAAAATAGTTCCCATGGACTCTTTCTTTAAAACCTCAAAAGGGAATAAACCTCCTGGCAATATGGAGTCAGAAACAGAGGAGGATGCAGAAATGGAATCTACTATGTTAATCCCAGCAGATCAAATCCCTGCCACGAAAGCTGACCTGCAATTGTTGGTTTCCAATCAGGACATTGATACTAATTTTGAATAACTTTGGAACAAAATTGATAACCTCCATTCCACGGTGACAGCTAGTTTAAAAGAAATTAAAAATGACATCACAGAAATAGGCAACAGGGTGGACACCCTGGAAACCAACCAAGATGAGATGTCAGAAGAAATCTCCACACTCTCCCAGTCTGCCTCTTCACAACAGCAAGAGATCCTGGAACTCTAGGAAAAGATGGAAGACTTGGAGAACAGATCTAGGAGGTGTAACTTACGCCTCAAAGGAGTCCCAGAGTCAATCCTAAACAAAGATCTACACACCTATCTTCACCAATTGTTCAGAGCAATTACAGGAGACAACACAGAGGACTCTTATCAAATAGAAAGGGCCCATAGAGCCCTTAGAGCCCGACCAAGAGATAACCTATCACCTAGAGACATCATAGTGAGACTTTTCCGGTTCCCTGAGAAAGAAAAAATCCTACAAGCAGCGCGTCAAAATCTCACTTTTAAATTCCAGGGAAACGTAGTACAATTTTATCAGGACCTCTGTGTTCGCACTCTACAACGTCGCAGCACCCTTAGACCGCTTACAGTACTTCTGCGAAAACACCAAATACCATACCGCTGGGGCTTCCCTTTCGCCCTCATGGTAGTGAGAGACGGAAAGACAACAACCGTCAGATCCATAGAGGATGCCCCTGTGGCATGCCAATCCCTAGGCCTGGATTTGCCAGATTTCCCAACTACTGCGCCATCTGCAAAAGCACAGGATACTTCAGATAATAGAAGCTTAACATCCAAAGCCAGATGGTCAGCCAAAACATGAATCTCCAATCCACTCTCAAAGGGTGGGCGTTGGGATTGCCTCTACAATGTGACTTTTTTGTTCACCGGAACTTTTACTGGACAAGTTACCCTGTTAATGTAAAATCAGTTGCAGCATACCTCCATGATGACAAGGGACACATGGAGTGTTCCAATGAATACCTCTTCATACATCCCCGCTTTGTTACCTTTTGTTCTCATATATCCATGAAAAGTAATTGTCAGTAATGTTTAAATGTCCACTATCCAGAAATTTTCCTTTTTTTTTTCCCTTTTCCAAAGCTCCTAGCAGAAATCAGGCTTTAGCCTGTTACTCCCGGCTGCATGTTCTCTTTTATCTCTTCTCTCTTCTTGCTATTCTAAATCACTTAATTTCTATCTCTCCACCTTCTTAATTTCTTTTTCTAGCTCTCATCTCATTTCTCTTAATGGTTAAAAATGTTTATATGTTTATGTTCATGTTTTGTTTGAGTTTATTAGGTTGTTAATTCATCACTACGAATGCCTTAAAATTCAACTACTCCTGAGTCAGGTAATATTGCTAATTAAAATGCTTCCCCGATTAGGAGATTTTTAGGGCTCTTATCATAAATGTTATACAGCTCACAAGCCAGGTGGTTCTTCCATTGCTCCCCCCTCGAGGGTGTTGATGAGACAGGGGACCAAAATAGCTCACATACTCCATCATGGGATCGACTGCCAACATCACACAACATGATGACACTTCCCACAATTAATCTACTCTCACACAATGTGAGAGGACTACACTCTGACCTTAAGAGACGTACAGCTCTAACTCAATATAGAAGTTTACATGCCAACATTGTGTTCCTCCAGGAGACACATTTTGTTACTTCCACTATCCCCAAATACTGGTCGCGGGAATACACGCAACACTACCATGCCACTTCAAACACAAAGAAACGCGGAGTTTCAATACTGATACATCATTCATTGTTGTTTGTACATGGGGAAACAATAGCGGATAATGAGGGGTGATATATTTTGATACAGGGCCAGATCCAGGGTGTGGATATAGTCCTATGTAATATTTATGCTCCAAATGAGAAACAGAATACCTTCTTTAAAAACATCTCGTATTTACTAACTAACTGGTCCAAGATGCGTGTTATTCTGGCAGGTTATTTTAATCTGGATATCCAAAACCTAGTTTATAACACTCCCAAGACACTGTCCAAAAAAAGCAATAGAATGAGATCTATGGCCAAAACCATTATGGACTATTTGGGACCACATTCCCTTATTGATACTTGGAAAACACAATTTGGCATAACCACTGATACTACATACTATTCAGCAGCCCACAAATCTTATTCCAAGATAGATTATATCTTTATAAGCCAGATATTGCAACCGGTTCTTAGGTCCACCAACATTCACACATGCGAATGGTCAGACCATTCTATAACCCAAATACAGTTGGGGGAGCTGAGAGACATAAACAGACTGCAAACCTGGACTTATGACCCTTCTTGCCTGAAAAATCCCCAAACTAAAACTAATCTAATTAGGGCAATAGGTGAATACTGGAATATTAACCTAGATTCAACATCTAACCCAATATCAGTCTGGGCGGCACACAAGTCAGTAGTTCGGGGAATACTCATTAAAGAAAAAACCATATATAGGAAGAAAATTAAGGCACACCTCTCACAACTATACACTGAAATAGAGGATCTGGAGCGCTCCCATAAATTGACCCTTTCAACAGCAACTCTTCACACATTACAACTTAAAAGACAGACCCTAGCAAAATATTTGAATGAGCACTCCATCAGGATGGCCCATAGACTGAAAACAAATTATTTCCTTTATGCAAATAAGCCTGATAAATATCTGGCCAAAAAAATTAGAGATACACAGCAGGCCTCGTCAATTCCACTCTTACAAAATACGTCTGGTCATCTAACTTCCCATCCACAAGAGATTGTGGACACATTTGCGGATTACTATGGGGATCTGTACGACGGCAAAAAGATAAACTATAGTAACAATACACAACAACTACAGCAAAACTTTTTAGACTCTGCAAGACTAGACAACATAACAGAAAAAGACCATGAATTACTAAATGCTAAAGTCTCCCGGGAGGAAATCCTGGCAGTTCTTAAAGATCTTAAACCAGGGAAAGCCCCAGGACCAGACGGATTCTCTAGCGAGTATTATAAACTGTTCAAATCAGTCCTAATTCCCCATTTGATTAAGTTTGCAAATCATATTCTAGAAGGCCATGCAATCCCAACAGAATTACTTCAAGCTAAAATAGTTGTATTGCCCAAACCAGGGAAAAATCCAAAATATTGCTCCAATTACAGACCTATCTCCCTCATAAACCAGGACATTAAAATAGTGATGAAAGTGATGGCCAACAGACTCAAACTAATAATCCCGACGTTGATACACCCTGACCAAGTGGGCTTCATTGCAGGGAGGGAAGCTCCTGACAATGTACGACGAATGACAGTAGTGGCGGACTATCTAACTGACAATAGAGTGCCTTCTCTGCTCCTGTCCTTGGATGCAGAGAAGGCATTCGACAGAGTGGACTGGCAATACATGTGGACGGTGCTTGAAAAGAGAGGAATCCATGGTGCCTTTCTAACAGCGCTTAAGAATGTCTACTCCAGCCCTTCAGCACGAATTAGAGCAATTGGCCACCAATCTGCAGCCATTCCAATTAGAAACAGGACCAGACAGGGATGTCCTCTTTCGCCACTCCTGTTTGCGTTATGCATAGAGCCACTTGCTGCTTCAATTCGAAATAACCCAAGTATAGCAGGTTTGCAGATCGGAAAATTTACCCATAAGATAACGTTGTTTGCAGACGACATTTTATTGACAATAACCAAATCACTCCTGACACTCCCGACCCTGTATAACACTATCCAAGAATTTTCCTCTGTCTCGGGGTATAAAATTAATCTAGACAAGTGTGAAGCCCTCCCCATTAACCTCCCGAAACAAACAATTAAAATAATCGAAACTAACTTTGAATTTAGATGGGCCAAAAACAGCATCAAATACTTGGGGATAAACTTAACCTCTCATTCCTCTAACCTTTACACACAAAATTACATCCCGTTGTTCAAAAAAATACGCTCAGACCTTAATAGATGGCAGACATATAACTTCTCCTGGTATGGGAGACTAACCTCCATTAAAATGAACATCTTACCGAGATTATTGTATCTATTTAGAGTATTACCAATAAAGGTCAACAAACAAGACCTTGACTCTGTTCAATCAGCATTACATAGCTTTCTCAGAGACAAGAGGCAAGCTAGGATCCCATCTCGGATTCTTACCCGACACAGACAGTTGGGAGGGGTTGGGCTACCTAACCTACAGGACTACTATCGGGCGTCCAGGCTGGCTCAGATCTCCCTTTGTGGCAGGAGAGATAATAATATCCTCTGGCCAAAATTGGAATCCGAGATGGGGAAGCTTAATTCCCCAGAAGACATCATATGGGGTTCGGGGGTGGGGGGGGAGGAGACATTACACAGCACCCCAATTTCTAAACTGACAATACGAGAATGGAATTCGGTACTTGGGACCCCCAATATCTTCCCTGTAAACTCATTGAAAAGACCCCTAAAATACTTGGTAACTCCTGACTATAGACCAATAATAAGTAAATGGGAAAACAAAGGTCTTTATAGAGTCGCAGATCTGGTAAGCAGTGGAGCACCTATTTCTTATCTACAATTAAGTAAAAAAATAGAACCATTACCACTACAGTGGTTCCTATACTTGCAAATATCATCTGCGATACGCACCTACATTGCCAAAAGCAGTTTACAACCTACTACATATCTGGAGAGATTGAGTAGTGCCCCAAATAGAGCCAAACACGCAATCTCACAAATTTATATTGACCTACAGATGGCTAAACTTAAATCTAAATCTCCTTTGATTCTCAGATGGGAAACTGATCTGGGGATGGAGAAAGACCAAGATGATTGGGACAGACTGTTTTCTGAATCATGTAAAAATCTATTAAGCGCAGATCTTAGAGAAAACATTATTAAGACCTCTTTTAGATGGTATCTAACCCCCATCCAGACAGCACACACCGTTAGGAATGGGTCTAGACTTTGTTACAGGGGGTGTGAAGAGGTGGGGACCTACCTCCATATGTGGTGGGAATGCCCTAGGGTTAACAGCATATGGCAAAACCTTTCTAAGCTTTTAAGTGCTCTATTAGACGAACCCATACATCTAGATGTTGCACAAGCCCTTTTACAGGACAACCTACCCACTTTTAATAGGTATATTAATGCTTTTATTAGAATATTATGCACCATCACAAGAACCAGTATAGCAAAATATTGGAAAGTGGGAGCACCCTCATGGCCGGAAATTCTGTCCAAATCAGGCAAACATACTCTATGTATGAATCTGCTGCTCACTTACAAAACACCTCAGAATCTTTCCAGAAAATATGGTTTTATTGGAATCTAGGAGCGGAGGGTGGGAACTTACTGCTAACAGATTCCACTTCGCGGAGCAGCCAGGAGAGGAGTGATGGGGGGTACACTTACATAGACAACACGCTACTGTAGAACTAAGAAAATAGGGGGTTTTCTTTTAATTCTTACATTTTGAGGAGCAATGGAGGCAACTAGCCTTAGCAGAAAAAGAAGACTGAGCTGTAGTGACAAATATAGTTATATCTAATGAAACTTAAAAAACCTTAAACTCATTTGTAAAAAGTTGTTTATACTATAAGTTTAGGTTGTTTCAGGTTTATTGTTATCTATACAAACAGTCAACAATATAGAGTTTGGGAGGTTTTTTCTTTGACCCGCTCTCAATTTAAATCATCTACTCATCTGCCTCATGCTATCCCACTAGATGGACTCTGGGGAGGGAAAAATGTCATAAGATCACCAAACCGTTAACATCCTCCCAGAAGACATAATCAGAGAGACCAGTGGGAGATGAGAACTTAAACCTTAGGATTAGTACTAGCTTTATTAGCGGTACTACAGTGACTTTATGAACTTCAGACACGGTCTTGTTGTGTTACAAGCTATCCCTTGTAGAGGCCAGATGATACATTAGCGGTTGATTGTGATTCACAGGTTCTGTATTGTAAACTTGAAATGTTTAATAAAAAAGATTTAATCTAAATAATAAGTGATGACATCACAATTCTGAGACTGCACCCTGTCTCACACGGATGATGTACACCAGTCTGGCCATTAAAGGAAGTGCAGGAAATGAGCAGCATCACACAGTATTTTACAGAGTCAGGAAGAGAGGTGAGTAAAATGGCTGCCAGCAGTACATGGCAAACAGATCAGGGAAAAAACCCTGACATTATCATGACAACTATTACATACCACAGCTGGAAATGCACTTAGCTTTGGTAGAACTGTTATGAGGCAGCAGGGTTCCAACAATGGTTTCTGAGACAGGATCAGATTGAGACATTTTGCAAATGTAAGAGTAAAAAACAACATATAAAGCAAAATTATCAATTTCCT
Source organism: Bombina bombina (assembly GCF_027579735.1). Lineage (NCBI taxonomy): Eukaryota > Metazoa > Chordata > Amphibia > Anura > Bombinatoridae > Bombina > Bombina bombina. Next base: position 90,862,021 of record NC_069503.1, read on the forward strand.
TAAATGGCAGTTTCAGGAATGGGAAAAAAATGGCGCACAACGTAAATGAAAAATTTGGGGCGCTAACAATATCCGTAAATGGTACACTCGCGTCATTGACGATGCAACCTTGTGCAAGGAAATCAGCGTCAACTAAGACGCCGGAAATGACGAATTTGGGTCATCGGACGTACCTTCGCGGCAAAAAAATTCTCACACCAAGAATGACGCAATAAACGTTGGCATTTTGCTCCCTCGCGAGCCTAATTTTGCCGGCGAAATTTTAATGTAAAAAGCAGTCAATTTGAAAAAAGACTAAACCCCAGGTAAGAAAAATATTTTGCTAAATATGTTACTCCCCAAATATGAAACTGCGAGTCTGCAAAAGGAAATATACATAAACCTGACATGGCAAATATAAGTACAATACATATATTTAGAACTTTATATTAATGCATAAAGTGCCAAACCATAGCTGAGAGTGTCTTAAGTAATGAAAACATACTTACCGAAAGACACCCATCCACATATAGCAGATATTCAAACCAGTACTGAAACGGTTATCAGTAGATTTAATAGAATATGAGAGTATATCGTCGATCTGTGCTAGTGAAGGGTTAATACACACTGTGCTGCTCTCTGTGCTAGTGAAGGGTTAATACACACTGTGCTATCTCATACCCCCCAACTGTCCCGATTTTCGCGGGACAGTCCCGATTTTAGGGGTCTGTTCCCCTGTCCCGAGTTGCTAGCCATCTGTCCCGATTTGCCCCAGGCATTAAAAAAAAAATATATATTTTTTTTAAATTCTGTTGGGCCCATACTAAGAAGCAGCTGGCTTTGCTTTCACAGGGTTAAATACCTGTTTCCCTGTGGAAAAGGAATGGTGTGTGGGTTAAGCAGGAGTAAGAAGGCTGTATACACTCTGACCACGGGTAATGGTGACCTCTCTAACCTACTTCTGGTAGTGATGATGTCTAACCCTTGGTGATAATACTAGCATGCCTTCAGTTTTATACAATGAGCAGTGCTAATACCAGGGTAAAAAACAGTGGCAGCCGCAGACTGCCAGCTAATGCTTGCCAACCCCAGGACCCCATACAATGAATGTAGTGCGTGTGTCTATCTGTATCCATAACTGTGTGTGTGTATCTGTATGTATAAGTTTATGCTATGTAGTGTGTGTGTGTCTGCATGTATAAGTGTATACTATGTAGTGTCTGTGTATCTGCATGTATAAGTTTATGCTGCCTGTATAAGTGTATGCTATGTAATGTGTGTGTGCATCTGCATGTATAAGTGTATGCTATGTAGTGTGTGTGTATCTTCATGTGTAAGTGTATGCTATGTAGTGTGTGTATCTTCATGTGTAAGTGTATGCTATGTAGTGTGTGTGTATCTGCATGTATAAGTGTATGCTATGTAGTGTGTGTGTATCTGCATGTATAAGTGTATGCTATGTAATGTGTGTGTATCTGCATGTGTAAGTGTATGCTATGTAGTGTGTGTGTGTATCTGCATGTATAAGTGTATACTATGTAGTGTGTGTGTATCTGCATGTATAAGTGTATACTATGTAGTGTGTGTGTATCTGCATGTATAAGTGTATGCTATGTAGTGTGTGTGTATCTGCATGTGTAAGTGTATGCTATGTAGTGTGCTACTGTGCATTTTTGCTGACTTTAAAGGCCAGAATTTAGAATATTAATGGGGAATGCAGAGAGCAGTTTTAAAGAATTTATTCTTAAATGTCCAATTAAGATAAAAATATTTAGCAATGTCTTTGCAAAGGATAATTAAATACATAGCTCACATAGCCATACCAGTGGTTTGAGCTTCTGTTGATTTGCTGCCTAAGTGTATTAAAATCTAGGACTTTATTTAAAATTTTATTTATATTACTTTGGTCTTATGATTTTTTAAGCCCCGCCCACCACATTTAAAAAAAATTTGCCGGGGGGGGGGGGGGAAATGTTCCTCTTTTGAATTTTGAAATGGTTAATACACACTGTGCTGCTCTCTGTGCTTGTGAAGGGTTAATACTCACTGTTTAACTCTGTGCTTGTGAAGGGTCAATACACACTGTGCTGCTTTTTGTCTTAATGAAGGGGTTACTACAATGTGTAGATCTCTGTGCTAGTGAAGGGGTTAATACAAAGTGCAGCTCAGTGCTAGTGAAAGTGCTAATATATATTGTGTAGCTTTATGTATATAGTGTAGCTTTATGTATATAGTGCAGCTTTATGTATATAGTGTAGCTTTATGTATATAGTGTAGCTTTAAGTATATAGTGTAGCTGTATGTATATAGTGTAGCTTTATGTATATAGTGTAGCTTTATGTATATAGTGTAGCTGTATGTATATAGTGTAGCTTTATGTATATAGTGCAGCTTTATGTATATAGTGCAGCTTTATGTATATAGTGTAGCTGTATGTATATAGTGTAGCTTTATGTATATAATGTAGCTTTATGTATATAGTGTAGCTGTCTGTATATAGTGTAGCTGTATGTATATAGTGTAGCTTTATGTATATAGTGTAGCTGTATGTATATAGTGTAGCTGTATGTATATTGTGTAGCTTTATGTATATAGTGTAGCTTTATGTATATAGTGTAGCTGTATGTATATAGTGTAGCTTTATGTATATAGTGTAGCTGTATGTATATAGTGTAACTTTATGTATATAGTGTAGCTGTATGTATATAGTGTAGCTTTATGTATATTGTGTAGCTTTATGTATATAGTGTAGCTGTATGTATATAGTGTAGCTGTATGTATATAGTGTAGCTGTATGTATATAGTGTAGCTTTATGTATATAGTGTAGCTGTATGTATATAGTGTAGCTTTATGTATATAGTGTAACTTTATGTATACAGGGAGTGCAGAATTATTAGGCAAATGAGTATTTTGACCACATCATCCTCTTTATGCATGTTGTCTTACTCCAAGCTGTATAGGCTCGAAAGCCTACTACCAATTAAGCATATTAGGTGATGTGCATCTCTGTAATGAGAAGGGGTGTGGTTTAATGACATCAACACCCTATATCAGGTGTGCATAATTATTAGGCAACTTCCTTTCCTTTGGCAAAATGGGTCAAAAGAAGGACTTGACAGGCTCAGAAAAGTCAAAAATAGTGAGATATCTTGCAGAGGGATGCAGCACTCTTAAAATTGCAAAGCTTCTGAAGCGTGATCATCGAACAATCAAGCGTTTCATTCAAAATAGTCAACAGGGTCGCAAGAAGCGTGTGGAAAAACCAAGGCGCAAAATAACTGCCCATGAACTGAGAAAAGTCAAGCGTGCAGCTGCCAAGATGCCACTTGCCACCAGTTTGGCCATATTTCAGAGCTGCAACATCACTGGAGTGCCCAAAAGCACAAGGTGTGCAATACTCAGAGACATGGCCAAGGTAAGAAAGGCTGAAAGACGACCACCACTGAACAAGACACACAAGCTGAAACGTCAAGACTGGGCCAAGAAATATCTCAAGACTGATTTTTCTAAGGTTTTATGGACTGATGAAATGAGAGTGAGTCTTGATGGGCCAGATGGATGGGCCCGTGGCTGGATTGGTAAAGGGCAGAGAGCTCCAGTCCGACTCAGACGCCAGCAAGGTGGAGGTGGAGTACTGGTTTGGGCTGGTATCATCAAAGAAGAGCTTGTGGGGCCTTTTCGGGTTGAGGATGGAGTCAAGCTCAACTCCCAGTCCTACTGCCAGTTTCTGGAAGACACCTTCTTCAAGCAGTGGTACAGGAAGAAGTCTGCATCCTTCAAGAAAAACATGATTTTCATGCAGGACAATGCTCCATCACACGCGTCCAAGTACTCCACAGCGTGGCTGTCAAGAAAGGGTATAAAAGAAGAAAATCTAATGACATGGCCTCCTTGTTCACCTGATCTGAACCCCATTGAGAACCTGTGGTCCATCATCAAATGTGAGATTTACAAGGAGGGAAAACAGTACACCTCTCTGAACAGTGTCTGGGAGGCTCTGGTTGCTGCTGCACGCAATGTTGATGGTGAACAGATCAAAACACTGACAGAATCCATGGATGGCAGGCTTTTGAGTGTCCTTGCAAAGAAAGGTGGCTATATTGGTCACTGATTTGTTTTTGTTTTGTTTTTGAATGTCAGAAATGTATATTTGTGAATGTTGAGATGTTATATTGGTTTCACTGGTAAAAATAAATAATTGAAATGGGTATATATTTGTTTTTTGTTAAGTTGCCTAATAATTATGCACAGTAATAGTCACCTGCACACACAGATATCCCCCTAAAATAGCTATAACTAAAAACAAACTAAAAACTACTTCCAAAACTATTCAGCTTTGATATTAATGAGTTTTTTTGGTTCATTGAGAACATGGTTGTTGTTCAATAATAAAATTAATCCTCAAAAATACAACTTGCCTAATAATTCTGCACTCCCTGTATAGTGTAGCTGTATGTATATAGTGTAGCTTTATGTATATAGTGTAGCTGTATGTATATAGTGTAGCTGTATGTATATAGTGTAGCTGTATGTATATAGTGTAGCTGTATGTATATAGTGTAGCTTTATGTATATAGTGTAGCTTTATGTATATAGTGTAGCTGTATGTATATAGTGTAGCTTTATGTATATAGTATAGCTGTATGTATATAGTGTAGCTGTATGTATATAGTGTAGCTTTATGTATATAGTGTAGCTGTATGTATATACCGTAACTTTATGTATATAGTGTAGCTTTATGTATATAGTGTAGCTTTATGTATATAGTGTAGCTGTAATGTATATAGTGTAGCTGTATGTATATAGTGTAGCTGTATGTATATAGTGTAACTTTATGTATATAGTGTAGCTTTATGTATATAGTGTAGCTTTATGTATATAGTGTAACTTTATGTATATAGTGTAGCTGTATGTATATAGTGTAACTTTATGTATATAGTGTAGCTTTATGTATATAGTGTAGCTTTATGTATATAGTGTAGCTGTAATGTATATAGTGTAGCTTTATGTATATAGTGTAGCTTTATGTATATAGTGTAGCTGTAATGTATATAGTGTAGCTGTATGTATATAGTGTAACTTTATGTATATAGTGTAGCTTTATGTATATAGTGTAGTTGTAATGTATATAGTGTAGCTTTATGTACATAGTGTAGCTTTATGTATATAGTGTAGCTGTAATGTATATAGTGTAGCTTTATGTATATAGTGTAGCTTTATGTATATAGTGTAACTTTATGTATATAGTGTAGCTGTATGTATATAGTGTAGCTTTATGTATATAGTGTAGCTTTATGTATATAGTGTAGCTGTATGTATATAGTGTACCTTTATGTATATAGTGTAGCTTTATGTATATAGTGTAGCTTTATGTATATAGTGTAGCTGTATGTATATAGTGTAGCTTTATGTATATAGTGTAGCTGTAATGTATATAGTGTAGCTGTAATGTATATAGTGTAACTTTATGTATATAGTGTAACTGTAATGTACTAGTAGAGGATATGACAGTGACAATTTGCTCAGTTACTAATTCTATTAATTTGCAGATAGAATCTAGACATGTTAAAACGCATCCAATTAAATTTGAAATGTTTGCAGTTTTTGCTTTTGTCTGGCTGCTGTTTAACATGTGACTTCTTATCATGTATTCTGCGAGATGTAGTTCTGTATTGCAGTGATTTTTAACCTTTTTTTTGCCGGGGCACACTTTTTTACATTAAAAAATCCTGTGGCACACCACCATCCCAAAATTTTAAAAAAATCACACATTGTAGCCTAATACAGCATATATATACACATACACACAAACACACACATACTGTATGTATTGTGCTGTTATGCCATGCCTCCTACAAACTACCCCTGCACTGGGAGTAAAAAACAAGCAAAGTTTAAAAAATATGTCACACTGTTGTCAGTCTGCCGTGGCACACCTGAGGATCTCTCACGGCACACTAGTGTGCCACGGCACACTGGTTGAAAAACACTGCTGTATTGAACTGACGTTTGTTCCCCTCCCATTTACTTCCTGTGCAGCTGCTGCTGGGTGAGTGAGTCAGGCTGTGTGTATTGTGTGAAAAAACGTTTTAGTGACTTTCTAGTCTGCTTAAAAAGTTTATAATTGTTGTTCTTTTAATGCATGTTATTCATCTGCTTCTGCCAGGTAATGGGATATTAAGTTCTGTTTAACTATTTGTGTTAGTGAAGGGTTATTACACAGTGTGTAGTTCTCTGTGCTAGTGAAGGGTTAATACCCACTATAGATTTCAGTGCTAGTGAAGGGGTTAATACATACTGTGCAACTCTCTGAGCTAGTCTAGGGTTAATAAACACTGTTCAGATATCTGTGCTAGTCAAGGGGGTTAATATATAGTCGGCAGATGTTTGTGCTAGTGAAGCGTTAATGCACACTTCTGCTCTTTGTGCTAGTGAAGGGTTAATACACAATGTGCAGCTTGCAGCTCTCTGTGTTAGAGAAGAGTAAATACACACTGTGCAGCTCTGTGCTAGTGAAGGGTTAATACACACTGTGCTGCTCTCTGTGCTAGTGAAGGGTTAATACACACTGTGCTGCTCTCTGTGCTAGTGAAAGGTTAATACACACTGTGCTGCTCTCTGTGCTAGTGAAGGGGTTAATACACACTGTGCAGCTCTGTGCTAGTGAAGGGTTAATACACACTGTGCTGCTCTCTGTGCTAGTGAAGGGGTTAATACACACTGTGCAGCTCTCTGTGCTAGTGAAGGGTTAATACACACTGTGCTGCTCTCTTTGATAGTGAAGGGTAAATACACACTGTGCTGCTCTCTGTGCTAGTGAAGGGTTAATACACACTGTGCAGCTCTCTGTGCTAGTGAAGGGTTAATACACAATGTGCTGCTCTCTGTGCTAGTGAAGGGTTAATACACACTGTGCTGCTCTCTGTGCTAGTGAAAGGTTAATACACACTGTGCTGCTCTCTGTGCTAGTGAAGGGGTTAATACACACTGTGCAGCTCTGTGCTAGTGAAGGGTTAATACACACTGTGCTGCTCTCTGTGCTAGTGAAGGGGTTAATACACACTGTGCAGCTCTGTGCTAGTGAAGGGTTAATACACACTGTGCAGCTCTCTGTGCTAGTGAAGGGTTAATACACACTGTGCTGCTCTCTGTGCTAGTGAAAGGTTAATACACACTGTGCTGCTCTCTGTGCTAGTGAAGGGTTAATACACACTGTGCAGCTTGCAGCTCTCTGTGTTAGAGAAGAGTAAATACACACTGTGCAGCTCTGTGCTAGTGAAGGGTTAATACACACTGTGCTGCTCTCTGTGCTAGTGAAGGGTTAATACACACTGTGCTGCTCTCTGTGCTAGTGAAAGGTTAATACACACTGTGCTGCTCTCTGTGCTAGTGAAGGGGTTAATACACACTGTGCAGCTCTGTGCTAGTGAAGGGTTAATACACACTGTGCTGCTCTCTGTGCTAGTGAAGGGGTTAATACACACTGTGCAGCTCTGTGCTAGTGAAGGGTTAATACACACTGTGCAGCTCTCTGTGCTAGTGAAGGGTTAATACACACTGTGCTGCTCTCTTTGATAGTGAAGGGTAAATACACACTGTGCTGCTCTCTGTGCTAGTGAAGGGTTAATACACACTGTGCAGCTCTCTGTGCTAGTGAAGGGTTAATACACAATGTGCTGCTCTCTGTGCTAGTGAAGGGTTAATACACACTGTGCTATCATCATACCCTCCAACTGTCCCGATTTTCGCGGGACAGTCCCGATTTTAGGGGTCTGTTCCCCTGTCCCGAGTTGCTAGCCATCTGTCCCGATTTGCCCCAGGCATTAAAAAAATATATATATATTTTTTTTTTTTTAAATTCTGTTGGGCCCATACTAAGAAGCAGCTGGCTTTGCTTTCACAGGGTTAAATACCTGTTTCCCTGTGGAAAAGGAATGGTGTGTGGGTTAAGCAGGAGTAAGAAGGCTGTATACACTCTGACCACGGGTAATGGTGACCTCTCTAACCTACCTCTAGTAGTGATGATGTCTAACCATTGGTGATAATACTAGCATGCCTTCAGTTTTATACAATGAGCAGTGCTAATACCAGGGTAACAAACAGTGGCAGCCGCAGACTGCCAGCTAATGCTTGCCAACCCCAGGACCCCATACAATGAATGTAGTGCGTGTGTCTATCTGTATCCATAACTGTGTGTGTGTATCTGTATGTATAAGTTTATGCTATGTAGTGTGTGTGTGTCTGCATGTATAAGTGTATACTATGTAGTGTCTGTGTATCTGCATGTATAAGTGTATGCTATGTAATGTGTGTGTATCTGCATGTGTAAGTGTATGCTATGTAGTGTGTGCATCTGCATGTATAAGTGTATGCTATGTAGTGTGTGTGTATCTTCATGTGTAAGTGTATGCTATGTAGTGTGTGTATCTTCATGTGTAAGTGTATGCTATGTAGTGTGTGTGTATCTGCATGTATAAGTGTATGCTATGTAGTGTGTGTGTATCTGCATGTATAAGTGTATGCTATGTAATGTGTGTGTATCTGCATGTGTAAGTGTATGCTATGTAGTGTGTGTGTGTGTATCTGCATGTATAAGTGTATACTATGTAGTGTGTGTGTATCTGCATGTATAAGTGTATACTATGTAGTGTGTGTGTATCTGCATGTGTAAGTGTATGCTATGTAGTGTGCTACTGTGCATTTTTGCTGACTTTAAAGGCCAGAATTTAGAATATTAATGGGGAATGCAGAGAGCAGTTTTAAAGAATTTATTCTTAAATGTCCAATTAAGATAAAAATATTTAGCAATGTCTTTGCAAAGGATAATTAAATACATAGCTCACATAGCCATACCAGTGGTTTGAGCTTTTGTTGATTTGCTGCCTAAGTGTATTAAAATCTAGGACTTTATTTAAAAATGTATTTATATTACTTTGGTCTTATGATTTTTTAAGCCCCGCCCACCACATTTAAAAAATTTTGCCGGGGGGGGGGGAATGTCCCTCTTTTGAATTTTGAAATGTTGGGAGGTATGCTATCTGTGCTAGTAAATGGTTAATACACACTGTGCTGCTCTCTGTGCTTGTGAAGGGTTAATACTCACTGTTTAACTCTCTGTGCTTGTGAAGGGTTAATACACACTGTGCTGCTTTTTGTCTTAATGAAGGGGTTACTACAATGTGTAGATCTCTGTGCTAGTGAAGGGGTTAATACAAAGTGCAGCTCAGTGCTAGTGAAAGTGCTAATATATATTGTGTAGCTTTATGTATATAGTGTAGCTTTATGTATATAGTGTAGCTTTATGTATATAGTGCAGCTTTATGTATATAGTGTAGCTGTATGTATATAGTGTAGCTTTATGTATATAGTGTAGCTTTATGTATATAGTGTAGCTGTATGTATATAGTGTAGCTTTATGTATATAGTGCAGCTTTATGTATATAGTGCAGCTTTATGTATATAGTGTAGCTGTCTGTATATAGTGTAGCTGTCTGTATATAGTGTAGCTGTATGTATATAGTGTAGCTTTATGTATATAGTGTAGCTGTATGTATATAGTGTAGCTGTATGTATATTGTGTAGCTTTATGTATATAGTGTAGCTTTATGTATATAGTGTAGCTGTATGTATATATTGTAGCTTTATGTATATAGTGTAGCTGTATGTATATAGTGTACCTTTATGTATATAGTGTAGCTGTATGTATATACTGTAGTGTAGCTGTATGTATATAGTGTAGCTTTATGTTTATAGTGTAACTTTATGTATATAATGTAGCTGTATGTATATAGTGTAGCTTTATGTATATAGTGTAGCTGTATGTATATAGTGCAGCTTTATGTATATAGTGTAGCTGTATGTATATAGTGTAGCTGTATGTATATAGTGTAGCTGTATGTATATAGTGTAGCTTTATGTATATAGTGTAGCTTTATGTATATAGTGTAGCTGTATGTATATAGTGTAGCTTTATGTATATAGTGTAGCTGTATGTATATAGTGTAGCTGTATGTATATAGTGTAGCTTTATGTATATAGTGTAGCTTTATGTATATAGTGTAGCTGTATGTATATAGCGTAACTTTATGTATATAGCGTAGCTTTATGTATATAGTGTAGCTTTATGTATATAGTGTAGCTGTAATGTATATAGTGTAGTAGTATGTATATAGTGTAGCTGTATGTATATAGTGTAACTTTATATATATAGTGTAGCTTTATGTATATAGTGTAGCTTTATGTATATAGTGTAGCTTTATGTATATAGTGTAGCTGTAATGTATATAGTGTAGCTGTAATGTATATAGTGTAGCTTTATGTATATAGTGTAGCTTTATGTATATAGTGTAGCTGTAATGTATATAGTGTAGCTGTATGTATATAGTGTAACTTTATGTATATAGTGTAGCTGTAATGTATATAGTGTAGCTGTAATGTATATAGTGTAGCTTTATGTATATAGTGTAGCTTTATGTATATAGTGTAGCTGTAATGTATATAGTGTAGCTGTAATGTATATAGTGTAGCTTTATGTATATAGTGTAGCTTTATGTATATAGTGTAGCTGTAATGTATATAGTGTAGCTTTATGTATATAGTGTAACTTTATGTATATAGTGTAGCTGTATGTATATATATATATATAGTGTAGCTGTATGTATATAGTGTAGCTTTATGTATATAGTGTAGCTGTATGTATATAGTGTAGCTTTATGTATATAGTGTAGCTTTATGTATATAGTGTAGCTGTAATGTATATAGTGTAGCTTTATGTATATAGTGTAGCTTTATGTATATAGTGTAGCTTTATGTATATAGTGTAGCAGTATGTATATAGTGTAGCTGTATGTATATAGTGTAACTTTATGTATATAGTGTAGCTTTATGTATATAGTGTAGCTTTATGTATATAGTGTAACTGTAATGTACTAGTAGAGGATATGACAGTGACAATTTGCTCAGTTACTAATTCTATTAATTTGCAAATAGAATCTAGACATGTTAAAACGCATCCAATTAAATTTGAAATGTTTGCATTTTTTGCTTTTGTCTGGCTGCTGTTTAACACGTGACTTCTTATCATGTATTCTGCGAGATGTAGTTCTGTATTGAACAGACCTTTGTTCCCCTCCCATTTACATCCTGTGCAGCTGCAGCTCGGTGAGTGAGTCAGGCTGTGTGTATTGTGTGATAAAACGTTTTAGTGACTTTCTAGTCTGCTTAAAAAGTTTATAATTGTTGTTCTTTTAATGCATGTTATTCATCTGCTTGTGCCAGGTAATGGGATATTAAGTTCTGTTTAACTATTTGCATACCCCCCAACTGTCCCGATTTTCACGGGACAGTCCCGATTTTAGGGGTCTGTTCCTCTGTCCCGAGTTGCTAGCCATCTGTCCCGATTTGCCCCAGGCATTTTTTTTTTTTTTAAAGTCTATTGGGCCCATACTCAGAAGCAGCTGGCTTTGCTCTCACAGGGTTAGATACCTGTTAGATTCCCTGTGGAAAAGGAATGGTGTGTGGGTTAAGCAGGAGTAAGAAGGCTGTATACACTCTGACCATGGGTAATGGTGACCTCTCTAACCTACCTCTGGTAATGATGATATCTAACCCCTGGTGATAATACTAGCATGCCTTCCGTTTTATACAATGAGCAGTGCTAATACCAGGGTAACGAACAGTGTAACGAACAGTGGCAGCCGCAGACTGCCAGCTAATGTGCTTACCAACCCCAGGACCCCATACAATGAATTACAGATACCCATATATGATGTAGTGTGTGTGTCTATCTGTATCCATAACTGTGTGTGTGTATCTGTATGTATAAGTTTATGCTATGTAGTGTGTGTCTGCATGTATAAATGTAAGCTATGTAGTGTGTGTATGTGTATCTGCATGTATAAGTGTGTATCTGCATGTATAAGTGTATGCTATGTAGTGTGTGTATCTGCATGTATAAGTGTATGCTATGTAGTGTGTGTATCTGCATGTATAAGTGTATGCTATGTAGCGTGTGTGTATCTGCATGTATAAGTGTATGCTATGTAGTGTGTGTGTATCTGCATGTATAAGTTTATGCTATGTAGTGTGTGTATCTGCATGTATAAGTATATACTATGTAGTGTCTGTTTATCTGCATGTATAAGTGTATGCTATGTAGTGTGTGTATCTGCATGTATAAGTATATACTATGTAGTGTCTGTTTATCTGCATGTATAAGTGTATGCTATGTAGTGTGTGTATCTGCATGTATAAGTATATACTATGTAGTGTCTGTTTATCTGCATGTATAAGTGTATGCTATGTAGTGTGTGTATCTGCATGTATAAGTATATACTATGTAGTGTCTGTTTATCTGCATGTATAAGTGTATGCTATGTAGTGTGTGTATCTGCATGTATAAGTATATACTATGTAGTGTCTGTTTATCTGCATGTATAAGTGTATGCTGCATGTATAAGTGTATGCTATGTAGTGTGTGTGTCATACTTGCCAACTGTCCCGTTTTTGCCGGGACAGTCCCGGATTTTGGGACCCTGTCACGGCCATTTAAATGTCCCGGACTGTCCCGGCAAGTTAGTAGCAGGCTGCAGCTTTGCTAGCTAGCGCGCTCATGTGTGCCACTCCTGAGTCTCCTCCTTCTTAAATTTATCACCTATCTCGACTATTGCGTGTCAGGCAGCAAAGTCAGCACCTCCTCGACGTCACCATCATGTGACCACCCTGCTTTGCCGCTCACCACTGCAGTGCACCAGCTTTCTCACAGACACGCGGCAGCAGGAGTTAAAGTTTCTCAGAACTTAAGAGCCGATCTCATCAGTCACATCAGACGTGTGGACCAGCAGACAGAGGTGAGTCACTCAGCCCTAACTAAACTGGCATGCTCCGGAGTCCTGCAATAAAATATGTGCTGCTCTGCTCACTATGTTTTGAAGAGGTGACCGTGAATCACCAATGATTATTTAAAAAAAAAAAAAAATGCAGCTAGCTGTGACTCTGACTTGTCACTCAGTGAAGTGAAATCATACAAATATTAGTTGTTAAAGGTGGACTGCATGATTACCCCATTAGCTTGTTGCCATCAGTGATACATATAGTCAGTGCATGTTGGTTCTTTATAGACTTGATATGCCTGAATATAAGATAAAGAAATTTGCAGCAAACTGTCACCAAGTCCACAACACCTTCAGACAACTCCGCATACCCCCCAACTGTCCCGATTTTCGCGGGACAGTCCCGATTTTAGGGGTCTGTCCCTCTGTTCCGACTTGCTAGCCATCTGTCCCGATTTGCCCCAGGCATTTAAAAAATTTTTTTATTTTTTTTTAAATTCTATTGGGCCCATACTCAGAAGCAGCTGTCTTTGCTCTCACAGGGTTAGATACCTGTTATATTCCCTGTGGAAAAGGAATGGTGTGTGGGTTAAGCAGGAGTAAGAAGGCTGTATACAATCTGACCTCAGGTAATGGTGACCTCTCTAACCTACCTCTGGTAATGATGATATCTAACCCCTGGTGATAATACTAGCATGCCTTCAGTTTTATACAATGAGCAGTGCTAATACCAGGGTAACAAACAGTGTAACGAACAGTGGCAGCCGCAGACTGCCAGCTAATGTGCTTGCCATCCCCAGGACCCCATACAATGAATTACAGATACCCATATATGATTTAGTGTGTGTGTATCTGTATCCATAACTGTGTGTGTGTATCTGTATGTAAAAGTTTATGCTATGTAGTGTGTGTGTGTGTCTGCATGTATAAATGTATGCTATGTAGTGTCTGTGTATCTGCATGTATAAGTGTATGCTATGTAGTGTGTGTGTGTGTCTGCATGTATAAATGTATGCTATGTAGTGTCTGTGTATCTTCATGTGTAAGTGTATGCTATGTAGTCTGTGTATCTGCATGTATAAGTGTATGCTATGTAGTGTCTGTGTATCTGCATGTATAAGTGTATGCTATGTAGTGTGTGTATCTGTATGTATAAGTGTATGCTATGTAGTGTCTGTGTATCTGCATGTATAAGTGTATGCTATGTAGTGTCTGTGTATCTGCATGTATAAGTGTATGCTATGTAGTGTCTGTGTATCTGCATGTATAAGTGTATGCTGCATGTAGTGTGTGTGTGTCTGCATGTATAAGTGTATGCTATGTAGTGTGTGTGTGTCTGCATGTATAAGTGTATGCTATGTAGTGTGTGTGTATCTGCATGTATAAGTGTATGCTATGTAGTGTGTGTGTGTCTGCATGTATAAGTGTATGCTATGTAGTGTGTGTGTATCTGCATGTGTAAGTGTATGCTATGTAGTGTGTATGTATCTGCATGTATAAGTGTATGCTATGTAGTGTGTGTGTGTCTGCATGTATAAGTGTATGCTATGTAATGTGTGTGTGTCTGCCTGTATAAGTGTATGCTATGTAGTGTGTGTGTGTATATTCATGTGTAAGTGTATGCTATGTAGTGTGTGTATCTTCATGTGTAAGTGTATGCTATGTAGTGTGTGTGTATCTGCATGTATAAGTGTATGCTATGTAGTGTGTGTGTATCTGCATGTGTAAGTGTATGCTATGTAGTGTGTGTGTGTGTATCTGCATGTATAAGTGTATACTATGTAGTGTGTGTGTATCTGCATGTATAAGTGTATGCTATGTAGTGTTTGTGTGTATCTGCATGTATAAGTGTATACTAAGTAGTGTGCTACTGTGCATTTTTGCTGACTTTAAAGGCCAGAATTTAGAATATTAATGGGGAATGCAGAGAGCAGTTTTAAAGAATTTATTATTAACTGTCCAATTAAGATAAAAATATTTAGCAATGTCTGTGCAAAGGCTAATTAAATACAGCACTCACATAGCCATACCAATGGTTTGAGCTTGTGTTTGATTTGCTGCCTAAGTGTATTAAAATCTATGAATTTATTAAATTTTTTATTTATATTACTTTGGTCTTATGATTTTTATAAGCCCCGCCCACATATTTTTTTTTGCGGGGGGGGGGGTGTCCCTCTTTTGAATTTTGAAATGTTGGGAGGTATGCTACACTATATACATAAAGCTACACTATATACATACAGCTACACTATATACATACAGCTACACTATATACATAAAGCTACACTATATACATACAGCTACACTATATACATACAACTACACTATATACATAAAGCTACACTATATACATAAAGCTACACTATATACATACAGCTACACTATATACATACAGCTACACTATATACATAAAGCTACACTATATACATACAGCTACACTATATACATAAAGCTACACTATATACATACAGCTACACTATATACATAAAGCTACACTATATACATTACAGCTACACTATATACATAAAGCTACACTATATACATTACAGCTACACTATATACATACAGCTACACTATATACATAAAGCTACACTATATACATACAGCTACACTATATACATACAGCTACACTATATACATAAAGCTACACTATATACATAAAGCTACACTATATACATTACAGCTACACTATATACATACAGCTACACTATATACATAAAGCTACACTATATACATTACAGCTACACTATATACATACAGCTACACTATATACATAAAGCTACACTATATACATAAAGCTACACTATATACATACAGTTACACTATATACATAAAGCTACACTATATACATACAGCTACACTATATACATACAGCTACACTATATACATACAGCTACACTATATACATAAAGCTGCACTATATACATACA
Organism: Bombina bombina; assembly: GCF_027579735.1. Classification (NCBI taxonomy): domain Eukaryota; kingdom Metazoa; phylum Chordata; class Amphibia; order Anura; family Bombinatoridae; genus Bombina; species Bombina bombina. Next base: position 90,877,761 of record NC_069503.1, read on the forward strand.
GCTACACTATATACATAAAGCTACACAATATATATACAGCTACACTATATACATAAAGCTACACTATATACATACAGCTACACTATATACATAAAGCTACACTATATACATAAAGCTACACTATATACATACAGCTACACTATATACATTACAGCTACACTATATACATACAGTTACACTATATACATACAGCTACACTATATACATACAGCTACACTATATACATAAAGCTACACTATATACATACAGCTACACTATATACATAAAGCTACACTATATACATTACAGCTACACTATATACATTACAGCTACACTATATACATACAGCTACACTATATACATACAGCTACACTATATACATACAGCTACACTATATACATACAGCTACACAATATACATACAGCTACACTATATACATAAAGCTACACTATATACACACAGCTACACTATATACATAAAGCTACACTATATACATACAGCTACACTATATACATAAAGCTACACTATATACATACAGCTACACTATATACATAAAGCTACACTATATACATAAAGCTACACTATATACATACAGTTACACTATATACATAAAGCTATACGCATGTATAAGTGTATACTATGTAGTGTGTGTGTATCTGCATGTATAAGTGTATGCTATGTAGTGTTTGTGTGTATCTGCATGTATAAGTGTATACTAAGTAGTGTGCTACTGTGCATTTTTGCTGACTTTAAAGGCCAGAATTTAGAATATTAATGGGGAATGCAGAGAGCAGTTTTAAAGAATTTATTATTAACTGTCCAATTAAGATAAAAATATTTAGCAATGTCTGTGCAAAGGCTAATTAAATACAGCGCTCACATAGCCATACCAATGGTTTGAGCTTGTGTTTGATTTGCTGCCTAAGTGTATTAAAATCTATGAATTTATTAAATTTTTTATTTATATTACTTTGGTCTTATGATTTTTATAAGCCCCGCCCACATATATTTTTTTGCGGGGGGGGGGGGTGTCCCTCTTTTGAATTTTGAAATGTTGGGAGGTATGCTACACTATATACATAAAGCTACACTATATACATACAGCTACACTATATACATACAGCTACACTATATACATAAAGCTACACTATATACATACAGCTACACTATATACATAAAGCTACACTATATACATAAAGCTACACTATATACATACAGCTACACTATATACATAAAGCTACACTATATACATAAAGCTACACTATATACATACAGCTACACTATATACATAAAGCTACACTATATACATACAGCTACACTATATACATACAGCTACACTATATACATAAAGCTACACTATATACATACAGCTACACTATATACATAAAGCTACACTATATACATTACAGCTACACTATATACATAAAGCTACACTATATACATACAGCTACACTATATACATAAAGCTACACTATATACATAAAGCTACACTATATACATTACAGCTACACTATATACATAAAGCTCCACTATATACATACAGCTACACTATATACATACAGCTACACTATATACATAAAGCTACACTATATACATAAAGCTACACTATATACATACAGCTACACTTTATACATAAAGCTACACTATATACATACAGCTACACTATATACATAAAGCTACACTATATACATACAGCTACACTATATACATACAGCTACACTATATACATAAAGCTACACTATATACAAAAAGCTACACTATATACATACAGCTACACTATATACATAAAGCTACACTATATACATACAGCTACACTATATACATAAAGCTACACTATATACATTACAGCTACACTATATACATAAAGCTACACTATATACATACAGCTACACTATATACATAAAGCTACACTATATACATAAAGCTACACTATATACATTACAGCTACACTATATACATACAGCTACACTATATACATAAAGCTACACTATATACATAAAGCAACACTATATACATTACAGCTACACTATATACATACAGCTACACTATATACATAAACCTACACTATATACATAAAGCTACACTATATACATAAAGCTACACTATATACATACAGTTACACTATATACATAAAGCTACACTATATACATACAGCTACACTATATACATACAGCTACACTATATACATAAAGCTACACAATATATATACAGCTACACTATATACATAAAGCTACACTATATACATAAAGCTACACTATATACATACAGCTACACTATATACATTACAACTACACTATATACATACAGTTACACTATATACATACAGCTACACTATATACATACAGCTACACTATATACATAAAGCTACACTATATACATACAGCTACACTATATACATAAAGCTACACTATATACATACAGCTACACTATATACATAAAGCTACACTATATACATACAGCTACACTATATACATACAGCTACACTATATACATAAAGCTACACTATATACATTACAGCTACACTATATACATACAGCTACACTATATACATAAAGCTACACTATATACATAAAGCTACACTATATACATTACAGCTACACTATATACATTACAGCTACACTATATACATACAGCTACACTATATACATAAAGCTACACTATATACATAAAGCTACACTATATACATACAGTTACACTATATACATAAAGCTACACTATATACATACAGCTACACTATATACATACAGCTACACTATATACATAAAGCTGCACTATATACATACAGCTACACTATATACATAAAGCTACACAATATATATACAGCTACACTATATACATAAAGCTACACTATATACATACAGCTACACTATATACATAAAGCTACACTATATACATAAAGCTACACTATATACATACAGCTACACTATATACATTACAGCTACACTATATACATACAGTTACACTATATACATACAGCTACACTATATACATACAGCTACACTATATACATAAAGCTACACTATATACATACAGCTACACTATATATATTACATCTACACTATATACATAAAGCTACACTATATACATACAGCTACACTATATACATTACAGCTACACTATATACATACAGCTACACTATATACATAAAGCTACACTATATACATACAGCTACACTATATACATTACAGCTACACTATATACATACAGCTACACTATATACATAAAGCTACACTATATACATTACAGCTACACTATATACATAAAGCTACACTATATACATACAGCTACACTATATACATACAGCTACACTATATACATAAAGCTACACTATATACACACAGCTACACTATATACATAAAGCTACACTATATACATACAGCTACACTATATACATTACAGCTACACTATATACATACAGCTACACTATATACATAAAGCTACACTATATACATAAAGCTACACTATATACATAAAGCTACACTATATACATACAGTTACACTATATACATAAAGCTATACGCATGTATAAGTGTATGCTATGTAGTGTGTGTGTATCTGCATGTATAAGTGTATACTAAGTAGTGTGCTACTGTGCATTTTTGCTGACTTTAAAGGCCAGAATTTAGAATATTAATGGGGAATGCAGAGAGCAGTTTTAAAGAATTTATTATTAACTGTCCAATTAAGATAAAAATATTTAGTAATGTCTGTGCAAAGGCTAATTAAATACAGTGCTCACATAGCCATACCAATGGTTTGAGCTTGTGTTTGATTTGCTGCCTAAGTGTATTAAAATCTATGAATTTATTAAATTTTTTATTTATATTACTTTGGTCTTATGATTTTTATAAGCCCCGCCCACATATATTTTTTTGCGGGGGGGGGGTGTCCCTCTTTTGAATTTTGAAATGTTGGGAGGTATGCTACACTATATACATAAAGCTACACTATATACATACAGCTACACTATATACATACAGCTACACTATATACATAAAGCTACACTATATACATACAGCTACACTATATACATACAGCTACACTACATACATAAAGCTACACTATATACATAAAGCTACACTATATACATACAGCTACACTATATACATAAAGCTACACTATATACATAAAGCTACACTATATACATACAGCTACACTATATACATAAAGCTACACTATATACATACAGCTACACTATATACATACAGCTACACTATATACATAAAGCTACACTATATACATACAGCTACACTATATACATAAAGCTACACTATATACATAAAGCTACACTATATACATAAAGCTACACTATATACATACAGCTACACTATATACATAAAGCTACACTATATACATAAAGCTACACTATATACATTACAGCTACACTATATACATAAAGCTACACTATATACATACAGCTACACTATATACATACAGCTACACTATATACATAAAGCTACACTATATACATAAAGCTACACTATATACATACAGCTACACTATATACATAAAGCTACACTTTATACATAAAGCTACACTATATACATACAGCTACACTATATACATAAAGCTACACTATATACATACAGCTACACTATATACATACAGCTACACTATATACATAAAGCTACACTATATACATAAAGCTACACTATATACATACAGCTACACTATATACATAAAGCTACACTATATACATACAGCTACACTATATACATACAGCTACACAATATACATACAGCTACACTATATACATAAAGCTACACTATATACACACAGCTACACTATATACATAAAGCTACACTATATACATACAGCTACACTATATACATTACAGCTACACTATATACATACAGCTACACTATATACATAAAGCTACACTATATACATAAAGCTACACTATATACATAAAGCTACACTATATATATACAGCTACACTATATACATAAAGCTACACTATATACATAAAGCTACACTATATACATTACAGCTACACTATATACATAAAGCTACACTATATACATAAAGTTACACTATATACATACAGTTACACTATATACATAAAGCTATACGCATGTATAAGTGTATGCTATGTAGTGTGTGTGTATCTGCATGTATAAGTGTATACTATGTAGTGTGTGTGTATCTGCATGTATAAGTGTATGCTATGTAGTGTGTGTGTGTGTATCTGCATGTATAAATGTATGCTATGTAGTGTGTGTGTATCTGCATGTGTAAGTGTATGCTATGTAGTGTGTGTGTATCTGCATGTATAAGTGTATACTATGTAGTGTGTGTGTATCTGCATGTATAAGTGTATACTATGTAGTGTGTGTGTATCTGCATGTATAAATGTAGACTATGTAGTGTGTGTGTATCTGCATGTATAAGTGTATACTATGTAGTGTGTGTGTATCTGCATGTATAAGTGTAGGTTATGTAGTGTGTGTGTATCTGCATGTATAAATGTAGACTATGTAGTGTGTGTGTATCTGCATGTATAAGTGTATACTATGTAGTGTGTGTGTATCTGCATGTATAAGTGTAGGTTATGTAGTGTGTGTGTATCTGCATGTATAAATGTAGACTATGTAGTGTGTGTGTATCTGCATGTATAAGTGTATACTATGTAGTGTGTGTGTATCTGCATGTATAAGTGTAGGTTATGTAGTGTGTGTGTATCTGCATGTATAAGTGTATACTAAGTAGCGTGCTACTGTGCATTTTTGCTGACTTTAAAGGCCAGAATTTAGAATATTAATGGGGAATGCAGAGAGCAGTTTTAAAGAATTTATTATTAAATGTCCAATTAAGATAAAAATATTTAGCAATGTCTTTGCAAAGGCTAATTAAATACAGCGCTCACATAGCCATACCAATGGTTTGAGCTTGTGTTTGATTTGCTGCCTAAGTGTATTAAAATCTATGAATTTATTAAATTTTTTATTTATATTACTTTGGTCTTATGATTTTTATAAGCCCCGCCCACATATTTTTTTTTTGCGGGGGGGGGGGGGGTGTCCCTCTTTTGAATTTTGAAATGTTGGGAGGTATGACTCCGTAAATAGGAGCTATTATTTCTAGCAAAAACTCTACTTTCCAGTGCATTATGAGATTTGTAGTTTTTAAAGCATTTTATGTATAACAGTCTTTCCTCAAATGAATACAGTTCCCATCATGCTACTGAAGGGATGTTTTATTAGTAACAGGAAGTGTGTCTGCTCAGTGCTTTGTTTTCTATATGAATCAGTGAGTGTAGCCCATAAGAAACATGGCCGAGCAGCAAGAACACATGACTTAAGGTTTGTACAGCTGTATATAGACCTGTGCTGTTGTTGTCTCATTGTGTAACTTTGTGTGCCAAAAAGTGTGTGTGTCACACTTAGTGTGTTTACATTGTGTGTTAATGAGTGTTTGTGTTATTTTGTGCATGTGCCACTGTTTGTTATTGTGTGTGGTGACTGTCAAACATCATAGTACTCTATGTAATTTTTACTTTGTGTGTGTCATTGTGTTTGTGTTACTTTGTGTGTCTATAAGTGTGTATGTCATTGTGTGTTGCACTTAGTGTATGTCACTGTGTGTTGCACTGTGTGTTTTGTGTGTGTATGTCACTGTGTGTTTTGTGTGTGTATGTCACTGTGTGTGTTTTGTGTGTGTATGTCACTGTGTGTTTGTGTTACTTTGTGTGCCCATGTCTTACTGTGTGTTGCACTGAGTGTTTTGTGTGTGTATGTCACTGTGTGTTGCACCAAGTATTATTGTTTATGTCACTTTGTGTTACTGTGTGTTGTAACAAGTGTTATTGTGTATGTCACTGTGTTATTGTGTATGTCACTGTGTGTAACAGTGTGTTGTACCAAGTGTTATTGTGCAAGTCACTGTGTGTTGCACCAAGTGTTACTGTGTGTGTCATTGTGTGTTTGTGTTACTTTTTGTGCCAATAAGTCTTAACACAAAGTGTTATTGTGTGTGTGTGCGTGTGTCATTGTGTGTTACTGTGTTTTGTGGTGAGAGGGATTTGTGTTTAAGGCAGAGGGGACCTCTCTATAATATTAAATATATACTGATTAATAAGTTACTGGGGAGGGGCTCTGTGAGTGAGGCAGAGGGCACCTCTCTATAATATTTTATATATCTGTATATAAGGTACAGGTGAGGGGCTATCTGATGAAGGCAGAGGGAACCTCTCTATAATATTAAATATGTATTGATTTATAAGTTACTGGGGAGGGACTATGTAAGTGATGCAGAGGGATCCTCTCTATAATATTACATTTTTGTATATATGGTAATGGGAGGGGATGGGCGTGTGAGGCATCTTCCTTTTTGCTCCCATTTCTTTCATTAATTCCATTCTGTACGTATATATATATATATATATATATATATATATATATATATATATATATATATATATATATATATATATATATATATAAAAATCATCTGCACCATAATAAATAGGCGGAGCTAAATTATGCTAATTATGTGGGTTTGGTAAAGTGGGCGGAACTTTAGGGCAGGGGGTGTGGTAAAATGTTTCCTGCAGGTAATTGATAGCTGCAAAGTGTCCCTGGAAATTTTTTTCAAATGTTGGCAACTATGGTGTGTATCTGCATGTATAAGTGTATGCTGCATGTATAAGTGTATGCTATGTAGTGTGTGTGTATCTGCATGTGTAAGTGTATGCTATGTAGTGTGTATGTATCTGCATGTATAAGTGTATGTGTATATGCATGTATAAGTGTATGCTATGTAGTGTGTGTGTGTGTGTATCTGCATGTGTAAGTGTATGCTATGTAGCGTGCTACTGTGCATTTTTGCTGACTTTAAAGGCCAGAATCTAGAATATTAATGGGGAAAGCAGAGAGTAGTTTTAAAGAATTTATTAATAAATGTGCAATTAAGATAAAAATATTTAGCAATGTCTTTGCAAAGGCTAATTAAATACAGCGCTCACATAGCCATACCAGTGGTTTGAGCTTGTGTTTGATTTGCTGCCTAAGTGTATTAAAATATATGACTTTATTTAGAATTTTATTTATATTACTTTGGTCTTATGATTTTTTAAGCCCCGCCCACCACATTTCAATTTTTTTGCCGGGGGGGGGGGGGGGGTGTCCCTCTTTTGAATTTTGAAATGTTGGGAGGTATGTATTTGTGTTAGTGAAGGGTTATTACACAGTGTGTAGTTCTCTGTGCTAGTGAAGGGTTAATACCCACTATAGATTTCAGTGCTAGTGAAGGGGTTAATACATACTGTGCAACTCTCTGAGCTAGTCTAGGGTTAATAAACACTGTTCAGATATCTGTGCTAGTCAAGGGGGTTAATATATAGTGGGCAGATGTTTGTGCTAGTGAAGCGTTAATGCACACTTCTGCTCTTTGTGCTAGTGAAGGGTTAATACACAATGTGCAGCTTGCAGCTCTCTGTGTTAGAGAAGAGTAAATACACACTGTGCAGCTCTGTGCTAGTGAAGGGTTAATACACACTGTGCTGCTCTCTGTGCTAGTGAAGGGTTAATACACACTGTGCTGCTCTCTGTGCTAGTGAAAGGTTAATACACACTGTGCTGCTCTCTGTGCTAGTGAAAGGTTAATACACACTGTGCTGCTCTCTGTGCTAGTGAAGGGGTTAATACACACTGTGCAGCTCTGTGCTAGTGAAGGGTTAATACACACTGTGCTGCTCTCTGTGCTAGTGAAGGGGTTAATACACACTGTGCAGCTCTGTGCTAGTGAAGGGTTAATACACACTGTGCAGCTCTCTGTGCTAGTGAAGGGTTAATACACACTGTGCTGCTCTCTTTGATAGTGAAGGGTAAATACACACTGTGCAGCTCTCTGTGCTAGTGAAGGGTTAATACACACAGTGCTGCTATCTGTGCTAGGAATGGGTTAATACACACTGTGCTAGTGAAGGGTTAATACACAATGTACAGGTCTCTGCCAGTGAATGGTTAATACACACTGTGCTTATCTCTGCGCTAGTGAATGGTTAATACATACTGTGCTGCTCTTTGTGCCAGTGAAGGGTTAATACACACTGTGCTACTCTCTGTGCTAGTGAAGGGTTAATACACACTGTGCTGCTCTCCGTGCTAGTGAAGGGTTAATACACACTGTGCAGTTCTCTGTGCTAGGGAAGGGTTAATACACACGGTGCAGCTCCCTGTGCTAGTGAAGGATTAATACATTCTGTGAAGGTATCTGTGTTAGTGAAGGGTTAATACACACTGTGCTGCTCTCTGTGCTAGTGAAGGGTTAATACACACTGTGCTGCTCTCTGTGCTAGTGAAGGGTTAATACACACTGTGCTGCTCTCTGTACCAGTGAAGGATTAATACACACTGTGCTGCTCTCTGTGCCAGTGAAGGGTTAATACACACTGTGCTGCTCTCTGTGCCAGTGAAGGGTTAATACACACTGTGCTGCTCTCTGTGCCAGTGAAGGGTTAATACACACTGTGCTGCTCTCTGTGCCAGTGAAGGGTTAATACACACTGTGCTGCTCTCTGTGCCAGTGAAGGGTTAATACACACTGTGCAGCTCTCTGTGCTAGTGAAGGGTTAATACACACTGTGCTTCTCTCTGTGCCAGTGAAGGGTTAATACACACTGTGCAGCTCTCTGTGCTAGTGAAGGGTTAATACACACTGTGCTACTCTCTGTGCCAGTGAAGGGTTAGTACACACTGTGCTGCTCTCTGTGCTAGTGAAGGGTTAATACACACTGTGCTGCTCTCTGTGCCAGTGAAGGGTTAATACACACAGAAGAACAACTGTAGCACAAGTTATGTTTATGAGTTAGTCATTTACAGCAGCTACACACAGGGCAGGGGATTAAGATTAAACATATTATATAAATCAGTATTATACACTGAGGAGATTTATCAAGCTGAGGCGGACAGGGGCGCACATACGCCCCTGTCTGCGCACAGTTTCTAGCAAAGAGGGGCGCACAGTATCTGGCGCAGAGGGACACACAGTAACTAGTAACCTCCCTTAGGCCTAGATTTGGAGTTCGGCGGTAAAAGGGCTGTTAACGCTCCGCTGGCTTTTTTCTGGCCGCACCATAAAATTAACTCTGGTATCGAGAGTTCAAACAAATGCTGCGTTAGGCTCCAAAAAAGGAGCGTAGAGCATTTTTACCGCAAATACAACTCTCGATACCAGAGTTGCTTACGGACGCGGCCGGCCTCAAAAACGTGCTCGTGCACGATTCCCCCATAGGAAACAATGGGGCTGTTTGAGCTGAAAAAAAACCTAACACCTGCAAAAAAGCAGCGTTCAGCTCCTAACGCAGCCCCATTGTTTCCTATGGGGAAACACTTCCTACGTCTGCACCTAACACTCTAACATGTACCCCGAGTCTAAACACCCCTAGCCTTACACTTATTAACCCCTAATCTGCCGCCCCCGCTATCGCTGACCCCTGCATATTTTTTTAAACCCCTAATCTGCCGCTCCGTAAACCGCCGCCACCTACGTTATCCCTATGTACCCCTAATCTGCTACCCCTAACACCGCCGACCCCTATATTATATTTATTAACCCCTAACCTGCCCCCCACAACGTCGCCGACACCTGCCTACACTTATTAACCCCTAATCTGCCGAGCGGACCTGAGCGCTACTATAATAAAGTTATTAACCCCTAATCCGCCTCACTAACCCTATCATAAATAGTATTAACCCCTAATCTGCCCTCCCTAACATCGCCGACACCTAACTTCAATTATTAACCCCTAATCTGCCGACCGGAGCTCACCGCTATTCTAATAAATGGATTAACCCCTAAAGCTAAGTCTAACCCTAACACTAACACCCCCCTAAGTTAAATATAATATTTATCTAACGAAATAAATTAACTCTTATTAAATAACTTATTTCTATTTAAAGCTAAATACTTACCTGTAAAATAAATCCTAATATAGCTACAATATAAATTATAATTATATTATAGCTATTTTAGGATTAATATTTATTTTACAGGTAACTTTGTATTTATTTTAACCAGGTACAATAGCTATTAAATAGTTAAGAACTATTTAATAGTTACCTAGTTAAAATAATAACAAATTTACCTGTAAAATAAATCCTAACCTAAGTTATAAATAAACCTAACACTACCCTATCAATAAAATAATTAAATAAACTACCTACAATTACCTACAATTAACCTAACACTACACTATCAATAAATTAATTAAACACAATTCCTACAAATAAATACAATTAAATAAACTAGCTAAAGTACAAAAAATAAAAAAGAACTAAGTTACAGAAAATAAAAAAATATTTACAAACATAAGAAAAATATTACAACAATTTTAAACTAATTACACCTACTCTAAGCCCCCTAATAAAATAACAAAGCCCCCCAAAATAAAAAATTCCCTACCCTATTCTAAATTTAAAAAGTTACAAGCTCTTTTACCTTACCAGCCCTGAACAGGGCCCTTTGCGGGGCATGCCCCAAGAATTTCAGCTCTTTTGCCTGTAAAAAAAAACATACAATACCCCCCCCCCCCAACATTACAACCCACCACCCACATACCCCTAATCTAACCCAAACCCCCTTAAATAAACCTAACACTAAGCCCCTGAAGATCTTCCTACCTTGTCTTCACCATCCAGGTATCACCGATCCGTCCTGGCTCCAAGATCTTCATCCAACCCAAGCGGGGGTTGGCGATCCATAATCCGGTCCAGAAGAGGCTCCAAAGTCTTCCTCCTATCCGGCAAGAAGAGGACATCCGGACCGGCAAACATCTTCTCCAAGCGGCATCTTCGATCTTCTTCCATCCGGAGCGAAGCGGCAGGATCCTGAAGACATCCAGCGCGGAACATCCATCCGGACCGACGACTGAACGACGAATGACTGTTCCTTTAAGGGACGTCATCCAAGATGGCGTCCCTCGAATTCCGATTGGCTGATAGGATTCTATCAGCCAATCGGAATTAAGGTAGGGATTTTCTGATTGGCTGATGGAATCAGCCAATCAGAATCTAGTTCAATCCGATTGGCCGATCCAATCAGCCAATCAGATTGAGCTCGCATTCTATTGGCTGATCGGAAAAGCCAATAGAATGCGAGCTCAATCTGATTGGCTGATTGGATCGGCCAATCGGATTGAACTAGATTCTGATTGGCTGATTCCATCAGCCAATCAGAAAATTCGTACCTTAATTCCGATTGGCTGATAGAATCCTATCAGCCAATCGGAATTCGAGGGACGCCATCTTGGATGACGTCCCTTAAAGGAACAGTCATTCGTCGTTCAGTCGTCGGTCCGGATGGATGTTCCGCGCTGGATGTCTTCAGGATCCTGCCGCTTCGCTCCGGATGGAAGAAGATCGAAGATGCCGCTTGGAGAAGATGTTTGCCGGTCCGGATGTCCTCTTCTTGCCGGATAGGAGGAAGACTTTGGAGCCTCTTCTGGACCGGATTATGGATCGCCAACCCCCGCTTGGGTTGGATGAAGATCTTGGAGCCAGGACGGATCGGTGATACCTGGATGGTGAAGACAAGGTAGGAAGATCTTCAGGGGCTTAGTGTTAGGTTTATTTAAGGGGGGTTTGGGTTAGATTAGGGGTATGTGGGTGGTGGGTTGTAATGTTGGGGGGGGGGTATTGTATGTTTTTTTTTACAGGCAAAAGAGCTGAAATTCTTGGGGCATGCCCCGCAAAGGGCCCTGTTCAGGGCTGGTAAGGTAAAAGAGCTTGTAACTTTTTTAATTTAGAATAGGGTAGGGAATTTTTTATTTTGGGGGGCTTTGTTATTTTATTAGGGGGCTTAGAGTAGGTGTAATTAGTTTAAAATTGTTGTAATATTTTTCTTATGTTTGTAAATATTTTTTTATTTTCTGTAACTTAGTTCTTTTTTATTTTTTGTACTTTAGCTAGTTTATTTAATTGTATTTATTTGTAGGAATTGTATTTAATTTATTGATAGTGTAGTGTTAGGTTAATTGTAGGTAATTGTAGGTAGTTTATTTAATTATTTTATTGATAGGGTAGTGTTAGGTTTAATTATAACTTAGGTTAGGATTTATTTTACAGGTAAATTTGTTATTATTTTAACTAGGTAACTATTAAATAGTTCTTAACTATTTAATAGCTATTGTACCTGGTTAAAATAATTACAAAGTTGCCTGTAAAATAAATATTAATCCTAAAATAGCTATAATATAATTATAATTTATATTGTAGCTATATTAGGATTTATTTTACAGGTAAGTATTTAGCTTTAAATAGGAATAAGTTATTTAATAAGAGTTAATTTATTTCGTTAGATAAAAATTATATTTAACTTAGGGGGGTGTTAGTGTTAGGGTTAGACTTAGCTTTAGGGGTTAATCCATTTATTAGAATAGCGGTGAGCTCCGGTCGGCAGATTAGGGGTTAATAATTGAAGTTAGGTGTCGGCGATGTTAGGGAGGGCAGATTAGGGGTTAATACTATTTATGATAGGGTTAGTGAGGCGGATTAGGGGTTAATACATTTATTATAGTAGCGCTCAGGTCCGCTCGGCAGATTAGGGGTTAATAAGTGTAGGCAGGTGTCGGCGACGTTGAGGGGGGCAGATTAGGGGTTAATAAATATAATATAGGGGTCGGCGATGTTAGGGGCAGCAGATTAGGGGTACATAGGGATAACGTAGGTGGCGGCGATTTGCGGTCGGAAGATTAGGGGTTAATTATTTTAAGTAGCTGGCGGCGACGTTGTGGGGGGCAAGTTAGGGTTTAATAAATGTAATACAGGGGTCGGCGGGGTTAGGGGCAGCAGATTAGGGGTACATAAATATAACGTAGGTGGCGGTCGGCAGATTAGGGGTTAAAAATTTTAATCGAGTGGCGGCGGTGTGGGGGGACCTCGGTTTAGGGGTACATAGGTAGTTTATGGGTGTTAGTGTACTTTAGGGTACAGTAGTTAAGAGCTTTATAAACCGGCGTTAGCCAGAAAGCTCTTAACTCCTGCTATTTTCAGGCGGCTGGAATTTTGTCGTTAGAGCTCTAACGCTCACTTCAGAAACGACTCTAAATACCAGCGTTAGAAAGATCCCATTGAAAAGATAGGATACGCAAATGGCGTAGGGGGATCTGCTGTATGGAAAAGTCGCGGCTGTAAAGTGAGCGTTAGACCCTTTAATCACTGACTCTAAATACCAGCGGGCGGCCAAAACCAGCGTTAGGAGCCTCTAACGCTGGTTTTGACGGCTACCGCCGAACTCCAAATCTAGGCCATAGTTTGCCTTATTTGTAGGAGCCAATTTGATCTTGTTACTAAGTAGACAAAGGGTTGTCATGTTAATTTTTTTAGCACTTAATTGTTTTAGATGATCTTATCTGCCCTGCTGAGACTTACTAGGGGCAGATATGTAGCAGGGTCAAGTTTATGAAGCCTGTAGTGTGCACTTATAATTCTAATGATGGAGAACCCACAATTTTCAGAGTTTAAAGAACAGTCTAGTCAAAATTAAACTTTCATGATTCAGATAGGGCGTCATTTTAAACAACATTCAATTTACTATTATCATCAAATTTGCTTTGTTCTCCTGATATTCATTATTGAAAACTATTTCTAAGCCCTTGAAAGCTGCCTCTTATCTCAGTGCATTTATATAGGTTTTCACAGCAAGACACTGCTAGTTTGTGCGTGCCATATAGATAACACTCTCATCATAAAGCTGCATAAAATCAAAGTATCACAATTGATTAATCCCCACTGTTCAATAGTCCCCCTTAGGACTAAAATGCAAGTCTCTCAAAAGATCTGAGATAGGGGGGTGTTCTGCAGAGGCTTAGATACAAGGTGAAAAATATGGAATTAGATTTGTCACAAAGGCAGGTGTGTGTGTGTGATTCTTTATCATTGTACATAAATTGTGACATACAAATATTTAAATGCAATTTTTTTCCCCTTCTTAATATAAGGAGAGTCCATGGCATCATTCCTTACGGTTGGGAAATACTGAACCTGGCCACCAGGAGGAGGCAAAGACACCCCAGCCAAAGGCTTGAATACTCCTCCCACTTCCCTCACACCCCAGTCATTCTTTGCCTTTCGTCACAGGAGGTTGGCAGAGAAGTGTCAGAAAATTTGGAGTAGTTCCTTAGGAAGGGTATCTGACCTTCGTTATGGGACTGAAGTTTTAAGTAGTCTTGTCAGCCTCTCAGTGAGAGCATTGATGAAAGTTAGTCAGGAGATGCATGGAGAGTCTTTCTGCGAACCCATCCAAACTGCCTGCTAACAGCTCCTAAGCAATCAGTGTTGACGAGTTTCACTGCCTGCTTGTTCTCTCACTCAAGTCCATGTCAGGAGCGATGATGATCATAGAATACAATAGAAAATAATTACCTATGAATTATAGGGCCAACATCCATCCGTCTATATACCAGGCGCACATGGTTGCCTAGCAACCAACTCACAGCCATGTCTGAAGTAAAAACATTGAACAGTGTACTACGAGGAATCAGACAGGAGGCACCAACCTGCTAAAGTTAATATACACTCGGAGCCCCATACATTAAAAATAAGCAGGTGTGGAGCGCTTTACGGCGCAATAACTAACCCGCATAGAAAGCAGCTGCCAATGCATATACACCAGCACGCACAGACCGCTATGAGCAATGATCACATACAATTCTATCCACCTATGAAGTACGCAGCCATTCATACACACATACCAGAACACAGAGTGGAGACCAAGCACCCACCTAGCAGCCTTATCAACTTTGTAATTACACATAATGTTCTCCACAAACCGCATACTAAAGTCCTAGGGGCTCCTATACACCACACCTCTCAAAGCCATTCTCACCAGCCATACAAAGTTGTGTGCAGCTATTAGATTGCCACGTAAGTAGTGGTACAAGTTACCCTATGTCGTATAAGGAACTTTTTGTTGGTCCAAGGATGCAAAAAACTGGAACTTTGGATGAGGCCCCTGCATATAATGCAGCCGCTACATCTGAAGCAACCCATCTTTTTCAGATTCAGCCATGTACTTGGGTTGTAGCAATCTCTGTTGTCCGGTCGTAACAGAAGATCTTTTAGGGACCGTCCCCGCCTGTAACCCACCATCAGGCTTTCCATCTGGTTGAAGGGGAGTGTTTTATCGCTGGTCACAATGTCCCAATGGTCTTTCAAAGGAGCAGAGAAGTGGAGTCGTTAAGGTGTGAAGGTGGTCGTAAACACCATGCGTTTACCTTTCTCATCGCGTTCGGTCTTAATCAGAGCCTGCTCTTGAGTCATCTGAAGAGTGTCATGTAATGCCTTCTGAGTTTGTACATTGCCATACCCCCTCTCCTTAAAGCGGTGGTGCATCTCTTCCAGCTGTACATGCTTCTGTTGGTCATTGGTGTTGTTCCGCACCACACGCTTAAACTGCGAAAAAGGTAGTGCCTTTTTAAGGCTGGGGGGATGACAACTCGTTACCTTCAGCAAGGAATTTCTGTCAGTCGCCTCTTGGAACAAGGTAGTGCAAAATCTCTCATTACCTTTTAGATATCCTCAAATCCAGAAAATCTACTGACTCAGTGCTGGCCGTCATCTTAAATTGGACTCTTGCATTAACTTTGTTCAGATCGTTGAACCAAAGAAGAAAATCATCATATGTGCCACCCCAGATGATGAAGAGGTCATCTATATACCTGCAAAACAATTTGATCATTGTATCCATAAAGAGGTCTGTTTCCTCCAGCTCAAAGTCAGCCATGAACAAATTGGCAAAGGATGGGGCCACATTGGACCCCATCGCTGTGCCCGAAATTTGTAAAAAGAATTTTTTTTCAAATTTAAAATAGTTATATTTCAAACAAAAATACAATAGCTGCAAAATGACATCCACTGGTGGGCCAACATACGGACTCTTTAGCAGATGTTTACCGACAGCTGTCATGCCAAGTTTGTGCAGAATAATAGTATAAAGGCTGGTCACAGCCACAGATCGCACAGATCGTACTGGCTTCAATCCTGTAGTACTTTGATTAATTCTATAGAATCCAATAGGAATGAGGGAACATTGCGTACCAGTGGTTGTAATATAGAATCAACATATGTGGCCAGTGGCTGTATGTGGCCAGTGGCTGTAAAATCGAGCCCCTGGCCGAGACTATAGGTCTGCCAGGGGGATGGAGAGGATCCTTATGGACTTTTGGTAGAGTATAAATCACTGGTATGATCGGGAAATCGGTAAGAAGATAATCCCTCAACTGTTTGTTGATAATCTCCAGTTGTAGCAGACGGTTCACATAGATGTCAATCTCCTCTTTAAAGATTTTCATGGGGTCCCTGGGTAGTTTCTGGTATGTACCCCCATCAGAGAGTTGTACTAGAACAGTTTGTAGCTCAGCTCCACTGTCAGGTGCAGGCCAAAAAGGGTGCTGTAATCCCTTTAGTCACAATAAATCCACAGAAGAAGGCAGCACCTTGCAGTATAAAAATATCTTTATTTCCACATGCTGGAATAAAACAGTGACGTTTCGGGTGGGACACCCTTAATCATACAAAGCTAAAACACATTGTTCAAACCTTAAAAAGGCCTACCTATGCACAGGTGTTCAATTAACATTTCTCAACACTTCCACCTAGTGGTTACTCATTTAATTACATCTATGTTAGAACTTAATGTTCTCATTTCACCTTGGTGCAAGATAGAATTAAAATCAATACAAAAAATATATACATATGCAAAACAATGACATATACAGATACAAATGTACTTTCAACCAAATAAATTATTGCTAAACAAATTATTGAAAATCAATTTGTTGAAAAACACTTGCAGCAAATTTGGTGAAAAACAGTTGCAGCAAATCAGATGAAAAACAATTGCAGCAAATTTGACATTTCATGACTCAAAATGATTACAAAGATAGTTGCAAAAATGATTATAAAAATGATTATAAAAATAGAGTATAATCCAATTCTTTATTTAAACCCAAAGGTTGCATTGCATTGAGTTTGTAAATCCAAAATGCCTCCTTCTTTTTTAGCATTAACTCTCTATTACCGCCCCGTCTGGGACGTGGCATTGCATCAATGATTTGAAAACGGACCTGACTAATGTTGTGGCCACATTGGATAAAATGTCCTGACACTGGTGCCTCTAGATTTCCACATCTGATATTGCTTTTGTGTTGTACTATCCTATCACGGACACAACGTGTCGTCTCGCCAATGTAAATTTTTCCAAATGGACATTTTATGAGATAGATAGCAAAAGCAGTATCACATGTGTAAAAACCTCTTATCAAGAATTTCTTACCAGTGAGAGGGTGTACAAATTGAGGGCCTTTGATCATTGAATTGCAGTTGCCACATCCCAGACATGGATAACACCCATAGTTTTTATCATATATATAGCTTTGCTGTTTTTTATTTGCACTTCCAATATCTGTATGTATAAGCTCATCTCTGAGATTTCTCCTTCTTCTATAGGCTGGCATGGGGGGTACTGCAAATTCAGCAACACCTGGATGGCAACCCTGTAGGATACGCCAGTGTTTTTTTAGTACACTCATAATTTCACTACCGTGGTTATTGTGATCCATAACCATTACCATACGTTTATCTTCCTTTTTTGGTGTTTGATCTTTTTTAGATTGTACTTTAACTAATTCATTCTGAACCAACGCTGTAGGATAACCCCTATTCTCAAATTTCTTTGCCATATTATGTAATCTCTTTTGCAATCTATCTTCTTCTGATACAATGCGTTGCACCCTCAGGAACTGACTCCTAGGTAATGACCTAACTGTGCTTCTAGGATGGAAACTTTGATAGTGTAACAAGCCATTCTTATCAGTAGGTTTTACATATAAGTCTGTACAGACCTTACCATCTTTTAGATATACTGTGGTGTCTAAGAAGTCAACCTGTATTTCACTTGCATTGAGACAAAATTTTATAGAATCAGTGCTACAATTGAGCTCAGCGACAAATTCCTCCAGGGTTCCAATGTCGCCACACCACACACCGAATACATCATCTATGTACCGCCACCAGGCCACTGCATATTATAGAAATAATCTATTCTCATAAACAAATGTTTCCTCGTACATATTCATGAATATATTCGCGTATGTGGGGGCGACATTGGAACCCATGGCTGTTCCCTGAAGCTGGAGAAAAAATTTATCCTGAAACAAGAAATAATTCTGGTAAAGAACAACTCTCAATAGATTTTCAAAAAACATCTTCTGTGATGGAGAATACTTATTAACTGTGTGGAGTACCTTCATGACTGCTGAAATACCGCTCTCATGTTTTATTGCAGTATATAAACTGCTCACATCTAATGTGAATAGTATGTATTTGTTGCCATATAGATCTAAATGATGTACTTTGTCCAAAAAATCCCCAGTGTCCTTGATATATGAATTGCCAAGGTGCACAAGCGGCTGAAATATTCTATCCAAAAAGATAGCTATGTTAGAGAAAACTGAACATATGCCGGCCACAATTGGCCTACCTGGTGGATTCTCAAGCCGCTTGTGCACCTTTGGCAAAGTGTAAAAAACTGGGATGCAGGGGTGAACTATGATCAAGAAATCAGCAACATCTTTAGATACTATACCCATTTTTAAAGCTCTATTCACCATAGACACAATCTCCTTTTGGACAATTATGGTAGGATCATATGGTAATTCTTTGTATACATCTTGTTTAGACAACTGATTTTTAATCTCTGTAATATACATACTAGTATTCATGACAGTAATCGCACCGCCCTTGTCTGCCATTTTTATCGTTACTGCTTTGTTACTTTTTAACAAGTTGATAGCCTCTCTTTCTTTTTTAGATATATTATTACTGCAATGTTTTCCAGCAATCTTTTTGTATACTTTTTCTAGATCTTTTTTGACTAGCTCCATATACGTATTGACACTATGGTTAACATTCACTGGAATAAATTTGCTTTTGTTTCTGAGGCCAAAACTGCTCAATGTTAACCCAGTGTTACCATCCTTATCAGTAATTGGAGAATTTTTATTTGCAAAAAAACTTTTCAGTTTGATAGATCGAAAAAATCTAAATAAAAGATCTTGCTCTAATCTAAATAGATCTAGATTTTGTGTGGGACTAAACGATAAACCTTTATTAAGGGCTAATGTTTGCTCACTAGACAGAACATAATCAGAGATGTTAATGATTAAATCACTTTTAGGCAGTTCATGGTTGGAATTATCACCGTCAGATATCAAACAGTCAGTTGGTCTCCTGTTACCTCCTTCTAATACCTCCGACCTCGACTCAATCTCCTCTGACCCCTCCGGAATGGTTGCGATCCAGTCGCCATACCTCTTGCGGCCCTTGTGTTTGCGGCCACCCCTGTGGCCTCTCCCGACTCTTCGGTTAAAAAACCGACTGAAGAATCTGTGTCGCTTCCCAACGCAGCTGCACCTTGCTGCCTGTGTCTCGGACGCCACAGCTGACGGAATTCCCCCGCTTGTGGGCGGTAACTTGGCTCCCGGTCATGTGACCATCGATAAACCAATCCGGATTCGTAATCCTCGATGTCCCTCTGAAATTTCGTTCTTTTCCGATCCTCCAATATTTTACGATACTCTGCTTCTCCTTGCTCCACATTCTTTACCAGAGTATTGTATGCTTCTAATGTCAGTGATTCACTCAGCTCCTCCCTCAGTCTTGACACCTCCAATTTTTGTTTAGAAATTTCTTTGTGCAAGAACTCCACGGTCAGTATCATGAGATCGTAGGAGCATTTATTTAATATGCTGACAAATAGCTTACAATATTCTTCATTGCTGGTCATTAGAGTTGGTCGGGCATTCATCCGAAGTCCTCTGGGTATCCTCTTTACCTTGCAGTATTCAGCCAGTGTTACTGCATGCAAATCTAGAGCTGTACATTTCTTGGTCTGTTTCTCCAGTAATTTGCCATTAATCTCAGTCGCTGAGGTTTTTAAAAAGTCACTTGAGCCTTTAACCAGAGTCATAACCCTGGCTGCATCGGTATCTGTATAGCCAAACATCGATAATCCAGTTGTTTCTGTGGTATCTTTGGTAGACATATTTCGACAGGGTGCACGCAGCTACTAACAGCAATCAGCAATAGTAGTTCTAGAACAGTTTGTAGCTCAGCTCCACTGTCAGGTGCAGGCCAAAAAGGGTGCTGTAATCCCTTTAGTCACAATAAATCCACAGAAGAAGGCAGCACCTTGCAGTATAAAAATATCTTTATTTCCACATGCTGGAATAAAACAGTGACGTTTTGGGTGGGACACCCTTAATCATACAAAGCTAAAACACACTGTTCAAACCTTATAAAGGCCTACCTATGCACAGGTGTTCAATTAACATTTCTCAACACTTCCACCTAGTGGTTACTCATTTAATTACATCTATGTCAGCGGTGGCGTCCGAGACACAGGCAGCAAGGTGCAGCTGCGTTGGGAAGCGACACAGATTCTTCAGTCGGTTTTTTAACCGAAGAGTCGGAAGGAGAGGCCACAGGGGTGGCCGCAAACACAAGGGCCGCAAGAGGTATGGCGACTGGATCGCAACCATTCCGGAGGGGTCAGAGGAGATTGAGTCGAGGTCGGAGGTATTAGAAGGAGGTAACAGGAGACCAACTGACTGTTTGATGATAATTCCAACCATGAACTGCCTAAAAGTGATTTAATCATTAACATCTCTGATTATGTTCTGTCTAGTGAGCAAACATTAGCCCTTAATAAAGGTTTATCGTTTAGTCCCACACAAAATCTAGATCTATTTAGATTAGAGCAAGATCTGTTTAGATTTTTTCGATCTATCAAACTGAAAAGTTTTTTTGCAAATAAAAATTCTCCAATTACTGATAAGGATGGTAACACTGGGTTAACATTGAGCAGTTTTGGCCTCAGAAACAAAAGCAAATTTATTCCAGTGAATGTTAACCATAGTGTCAATACGTATATGGAGCTAGTCAAAAAAGATCTAGAAAAAGTATACAAAAAGATTGCTGGAAAACATTGCAGTAATAATATATCTAAAAAAGAAAGAGAGGCTATCAACTTGTTAAAAAGTAACAAAGCAGTAACGATAAAAATGGCAGACAAGGGCGGTGCGATTACTGTCATGAATACTAGTATGTATATTACAGAGATTAAAAATCAGTTGTCTAAACAAGATGTATACAAAGAATTACCATATGATCCTACCATAATTGTCCAAAAGGAGATTGTGTCTATGGTGAATAGAGCTTTAAAAATGGGTATAATATCTAAAGATGTTGCTGATTTCTTGATCATAGTTCACCCCTGCATCCCAGTTTTTTTCTACAATATGCAGTGGCCTGGTGGCGGTACATAGATGATGTATTCGGTGTGTGGTGTGGCGACATTGGAACCCTGGAGGAATTTGTCGCTGAGATCAATTGTAGCACTGATTCTATAAAATTTTGTCTCAATGCAAGTGAAATACAGGTTGACTACTTAGACACCACAGTATATCTAAAAGATGGTAAGGTCTGTACAGACTTATATGTAAAACCTACTGATAAGAATGGCTTGTTACACTATCAAAGTTTCCATCCTAGAAGCACAGTTAGGTCATTACCTAGGAGTCAGTTCCTGAGGGTGCAACGCATTGTATCAGAAGAAGATAGATTGCAAAAGAGATTACATAATATGGCAAAGAAATTTGAGAATAGGGGTTATCCTACAGCGTTGGTTCAGAATGAATTAGTTAAAGTACAATCTAAAAAAGATCAAACACCAAAAAAGGAAGATAAACGTATGGTAATGGTTATGGATCACAATAACCACGGTAGTGAAATTATGAGTGTACTTATAAAACACTGGCGTATCCTACAGGGTTGCCATCCAGGTGTTGCTGAATTTGCAGTACCCCCCATGCCAGCCTATAGAAGAAGGAGAAATCTCAGAGATGAGTTTATACATACAGATATTGGAAGTGCAAATAAAAAACAGCAAAGCTATATATCTGATAAAAACTATGGGTGTTATCCATGTCTGGGATGTGGCAACTGCAATTCAATGATCAAAGGCCCTCAATTTGTACACCCTCTCACTGGTAAGAAATTCTTCATCAGAGAGTTGTGTGGCTATCTCAGCCCTATAATCTGTATAGTCCTGGAGTACCAGGGCACCCCCCCTTGTCCGCCTCCCTGATTATCAAATTATGGTTGGCCTGTAGATCCTTTAGAGCTTCCCTCTCCAATTTCGTAAGATTATTATGAACAGAGTGTCGTCTATTGTGTTGATCATATAACATATCCTCCTTTATCATCCTTGAGTAGGTTTAAATACTGGGGTTGTTACTCTTAGGATCAATTTTCCCTTTCCTCCTGAATTCAGGAAGCATTGTGTCCGAAACACCAAAATGTTCCTTAAGATGTAATGATCACATATACAGATCAACACTCAGAGAAAAATCATCCGTAGTAACAGTGGGAATGAACTTGAATCCCTTCTGTAACAAAGATTGTTCAGCATCAGTTAATAGATGTGAGCTGAGATTCATGATAATATTAGTGCCATATCCATCTATTTGCGCCATTGTCTTGGTGGTCACCCCCTTGGTCTGAAGCTTGTGCCCACCCCTTCATGTGTGCGGCCTCTGCCTTCCCAGTTTTTTTGACCGAGTCTGCATCGCTTGTGAGTTCTGGACCACCTCCGTAGGACCCATGGTACCTCCATCATTATATGTACTGTTGTCAGAGCTTTCTATAGTGTTCAAATTCCTTGGTTTGAACACCCTGGCTCTCCGATTCCTGGAGTAGAAACTCCTCTCCTGAGGTCCCAGCATCCATCTATAAATCCTCTTCTCTTTATAATCGACTGTAACCGCCTCCCACTTGTTTTCTTTGAAACTAATCAGCTCTTTTTCATAGCAATCTAATTGTTGCTTTAATTTAGTCAGCCATGCATTATCAGTATACTCCATTAATTTATTTATGTGAGAAGTTTCAAAGGCTCTTATCTCAACATCCAGGTTTCTCAGCTGTTCCCCTCCTCCTCAATAACATCAAATCAAGGGAGCATTTATTAAGAATGCAACACCACTTTGTACAAAATAGTGGGCTATTCCTACCAATAGTGGGTACATTCCTAACCCTGAAACCTTTTGGGATGAACAATTACCTGTGATATTCAGACAGGTAACAGCCGTGCAGTTTTAAATCAACACCCTTCTTTTTTAGATTTCTGCTGCCTCTCCTTTTGATTTGTTTATTACTTTATGTGTGTGTATATATATATATATATATATATATATATATATATATATATATATATATATATATATATATATACATATATACACACACACACACAGACAGGTGCTCTGCCTTTTTTTTGTTTGTTTTTCTGCGTGATCAAGTGGAGTGAGTGCTGGATTCTATATATATATATATATATATATACTCACACACTATATATATATATATATATATATATATATATATATATATATATATATATATATATATATATATATATATATATATATATATATATATATATATATTGATTTTTATATTTTTTTAAATTTTTCTGCCCGGGTCCTCATAGGATTTTAGTCCGCCCCTGAGCTTCCTTTTATCTCCCCCTTATCCAAGGGTGCATGTTTGCTGCTTTTGGGAGGGTTTGCGGTTGCGGGTAGAGAGGTGGTACATGCTTGGGTAGTGCAAGCAGCACAGCAGCAGGTCTTACTCTGACAGTGCTGACAGAAATGCAGCCCTGATTTTACTATGAGCTGCTTCACATTGTATCTCTTGCAAGGAGGATGACTGATCAATGATAGGTTGGCAAAGGCATGAACGGTGGGGGGATGCTGTATTTTTACAAGAAGCAAAGAGTTGCACTGCTGTGTGTGTTGTATGAGCGTTTGTGTGCTGTGTGTGTTGTATGAGAGTGCGTGTGCTGTGTGTGTTGTATGAGAGTGTGTGTGCTTTGTGTGTTGTATGAGAGTGTGTGTGCTTTGTGTGTTGTATGAGAGTGTGTGTGCTGTGTGTGTTGTATGAGAGTGTGTGTGCTGTGTGTGTTGTATGAGAGTGCGTGTGCTGTGTGTGTTGTATGAGAGTGCGTGTGCTGTGTGTGTTGTATGAGAGTGCGTGTGCTGTGTGTGTTGTATGAGAGTGTGTGTGCTTTGTGTGTTGTATGAGAGTGTGTGTGCTGTGTGTGTTGTATGAGAGTGTGTGTGCTGTGTGTGTTGTATGAGAGTGCGTGTGCTGTGTGTGTTGTATGAGAGTGCGTGTGCTGTGTGTGTTGTATGAGAGTGTGTGTGCTGTGTGTGTTGTATGAGAGTGTGTGTGCTGTGTGTGTGTTGTATGAGCGTTTGTGTGCTGTGTGTGTTGTATGAGCGTGTGTGTGCTGTTTGTGTGTTGTATGAGAATGTGTGTGTGTTGTAAGAGAATGTGTGTGTGTGTTGTATGAGAGTGTGTGTGCTGTGTGTGTTGTATGAGAGTGTGAGTGTGTGTGTTGTATGAGTGTGTGTGTGTTGCATGAGAGTGGATTGTGTGTGTTGTATGAGAGTGTGTGTGTTGCATGAGAGTGGATTGTGTGTGGTGTGTGTTGTATGAGAGAGTGTGTGTGCTGTGTGTGTTTGAGAGTATGTGAGTTGTATGAGAGTGGATTGTGTGTGGTGTGTGCTGTATTAGAGTATGTGTGTGTGTGTGTTTGAAAGTGTGTATGCTGTGTATTTGGTGTGTGTGCTGTTTGAGAGTGTGTGTGCTGTTTGAGAGTGTGTGTGCTGTTTGAGTGTGTGCGCTATGTGTGCTGTATGAGAGTATGTGTTTGTGTTTGAAAGTGTGTATGCTGTGTGTGTTGTATGAGAGTGTGTGTGTATGTTGTATGAGAGTGTGTGTGTTGTATGAGAGTATGTGTGTGTGTGTGTTGTGTGTGTGTGTTGCATGAGAGTGAATTGTGTGTGTTGTATGAGAGAGTGTGTGCGCTGTGTGTGTTGTTTGAGAGTATGTGTGTTGTATGAGAGTGGATTGTGTGTGTTGTATGAGTGAATGTTGAATGAGATTATGGGGTGTGTGTTTGCATTATATCCTTTTTCCAACACTTTCAAGTTTGACTACAAACAGGAATAAAGTACGGACACATTTTAGTCACTTTGCCAAAAATCACAGCTATCTTATATATTACTTCAAAAATTGTCAGATCAAGCATAAAAATAGGGTCACAAAGGTATTTGGTATCATGGCATGGGGTCTTTGGAAAAAAAGTTTGAAGAACCCTGCATTAGAGGGTACTCCCTCTATTCTAAAGAGTAATACCTGTTTATATTGTGAGGAGGCCATGGTATATCTGTCCTCTCAGTTATGTTCCACATGCCTTGACAAAGTTATTATATCAAAAAAGGTTAATATGTTTGATACCACTGAGCCGTCCACCTCTGAGGAATCTACATCCCATGAGGTGCGTACCCTACATTCATCTCCTTCCACACATGCAGCTTTCTGTAGCACTCCTAATCCTCCATCTGGAGGGGGCCTTTTACTGCCAGATTTTACTGCGCAGTTACAAATGGCGGTATCTGCGGCCATCAGTGCTTTACCTCGCCCTGCTAAGCACAAGCGAAAGGTTAAACATAGCTCTCCTGCCCCGGGCTCATCATGTAATTTTTGGGATTTAACTGCTCTGTCTCAGTTATCCGAGGATGAGGTACGCTCTGAGGCTTCAGAGGATAAACTTTCTGGGACCAAGTCTGCTGCCTCTAAACCTCCGGCTGTGGAGTAACCAGACTTTAGATTTAAGATTGAACATTTACGTTTTCTTCTAAAGGATGTTCTGTCTACATTAGAGGTTACAGAGGGCAAGCTGCTTGATAAACCTTTGATTCCTAAATTAGACAGAGTTTATAAGGACAGGGTATTGCCTTTAACTTTACCTGTACCTGTAAAGATGGTGAACATTATTAAGAATGAATGGGATAGGATTGGATCTTCCTTTTCCCCTTCGTCGTCTTCTAAGAAATGATTCCCGGTCCCGGACTCTCAATTGGAGTTGTGGGGTTCTGTCCCTAAGGTGGATGGCGCTATCTTCATGCTTGCCAAACACACGACTATCCCGCTTGAGGATAGCTTGTCGTTCAAAGAGCCCATGGATTAAAAAAAAAAAAAAAAAAGGAAACTCTGTTAAGAAAGATGTTTCAACATGCGGGATAGTTGTTTCAACCGGCAGCGGCTGTTGCTGCGGTTGCTGGAGAGGCTAACTACTGGTGCGACTCCTTATCTGAATTGATCGAGGTGGAGAGTCCCCTCGATGTCATCCAGGAAAGAATCCAGGAAAGAATTAAGACCTTGAGGGTTGCTAATTCTTTTATCTGTGATGCAAATATGCAGATTATTCGCCTAAATGCTAAGGTTTCAGGTTTTTCTGTTCAAGCCGTTGGGCTCTCTGGCTGAAGTACTGGTTTGCAGATATGACTTCTAAGTCTAGACTTCTTTCTCTACGCTTTAAGGTAAAGATTTTATTTGGTCCAGGCCTGGACTCCATTATCTCCACAGTTACAGGGGACAAGGGTGCCTTCCTACCGCAGGATAAAAAGAACAAGTCTAAGGGACAAGGTTCTAATTTTTGTTCCTTTCGTTCTCATAAATCCCAACATCAGCAGTCCTCCGCGAAGCCTGAGCAAACCAAGGGTACTTGGAATCTGGCTCAGTCCTGGAATAAGTCCAAACAGAGCAAGAATCCCGCAGAGACTAAATCGGCATGAAGGGGCGGACCCCCCGATCCAGTTGTGGATTGCGTAGGGGGCAGGCTGTCGCTTATTTTAGATGCTTGGTTTTGGGACGTGCAGGATCCATGGGTCCTGGAGGTCATAGCTCAGGGATACAAGATAGGTTTCAAATCTCATCCACCCAGGGGCAGATTCCTTCTTTCAAACCTGTCTTCCAGACCAGAAAAGAGGGAAGCCTTTCTGGGGTGCGTGAGGGATCTGTCCTCCCTAGGAGTCATTGTCCCAGTACCTATTGCAGAAAGATATTTGGGATACTATTCAAAACTTTTTGTGGTCCAAAAGAATGAGGGAACTTTCCGCCCGATTCTGGACCTAAAGTACTTAAACAAATTTCTAAATGTCCCATTGTTCAAGATGGAGACGATAAGGTCCATCCTTCCCTTAGTTCAGGAAGGAGAGTTTATGACCACTATAGACCTGAAGAATGCTAACCTTCACGTTCCAATCCACAAGAAACATTTCAAGTTCCTAAGGTTTGCGTTTTTGGACCAGCACTTCCAGTTCATTGCTCTTCCGTTTGGTCTTGGTACTGCTCCAATAATTTTTTACGAAGGTCCTAGGGGCTCTTCTAGCCATTGCCAGAACCAGAGGTATAGCAGTAGCTCTCTACTTGGACGATATCCTGGTTCAAGCACCATTTTTTCATCTGGCAGAAGACCATTCAGAATCTCTTCTGTTTCTTCTTTGATCTCATGGATGGAAGATAAACTTAGAAAAGAGTTTTCTTACTCAAAGTACCAGGGTACTCTAATAGACTCCATATCCATGAGATTATTTCTTACAGACCAGAGATGTTGCAAGCTAACTTTTGCATGACTTGCCCTCCAGACCTCCTTAAGGCCCTCTGTGGCTCAGTGTATGGAGGTGATTTGTCTCATGGTGTCCAGCATGGACATCATTCCCTTTGCCAGGTTCCATCTCAGACCGTTGCAACTGTGCATGCTGAGGCAGTGGAACGGCGAGAATTCACATCTGTCTCAACAGATTTATCTGGACATAATAAACAAATAAGTACAAAAATCACTTGGTAAATTAATAAAAATAAAAACAAAAAGTGAAAAATAAACCAAAAACAATCAAATACAATTTTAAGGATATGTGTAATCCGTGAAGTCCTCCTCAATCTTAGTGATTCATGTGTTTTCTCGCCTTTAAAAAAAAGAAAAAGAAAATATAGTGCAATACATTTAAAAAAAGGAGATAATATTCACACCGGTGGTCCTGCCAAGGTGTTACTCACACCTTGTAGAGCCAGCCAGGCTCAAGGTTTAGATGCACACCTGGTTTTATACTGCCAGGTCCCCAGTATAACACCAATCGCAGGCCGCTGCTTTAGGTAAATAGCTTTTTATTTAAAAACAAATTCTTAAAAAGCCCCCAAAATAACTCATACATATAGTCACTCGGGTATCTGTCCACATACAATTCTTTAGTGGGAGTGATATCATAACCCCTTCTCGGATGGAGATGGATGGCGTGCCGGATGGCTATGCTAACCTTTGCCGGGTAAGTTATAAACACTTGATACCTGTCCTGGTGACTTTTTTGTAAGAGCATAGTGGTTGCGTTTGCTGATGTTTCACTTTAAGTGTAAAGCTTTTTCAAGGAAGTAGATTAGTGTGCGTCTTCATCTCAGGTGCTAATATATGATGGATGATCCTCCTATTGATCATATCTGCTGATGTCATCGGTCTGTGCTTACATGTCCCGTCCTCCATTTTTAAAGAGGGCATAGTCTCAAAAACGTATTGTCCATATCTATGGAATCCATTTTAGAAGAGGGCAAGTGCATGATGTGACTTATTACCCTTAATACGATATGCATATCTGATTTCATGTGTAGTAAGTCAAACTATTAAAAAATACAATTAAAAGGGAGAATTTACATTGTTTCACATGTAACCAATTAAATAAGTAAACAACAATTAGTACAACGTTTACATAGTAATATTTCACTAATTGTGAAAATGTCTTAAGACAATTTCAGCATAAATAGATTATTACCAAAGTAGAAAAAATATCTATAATATATGATTATATAGTGCTCTTCCTTGTCCTCTTGTTATTTCTAACAGCAATAACTAACATGTCCTAAAAATGACTATAACGTCACATATATTAATAATACATTTTAGTTTTCAATTTCCATTGACCCCTTATTAATAGGTTTCAAAAGGATCTAAATATACAAACCCAAATTTGTCTGATAGATCTATTAGGGACTTTTATGTTAATACAGAATGCAATTAGGAGGGAAAAACGAAAAATTCCAAATTCATTCAAAAAAGTACGTTACTCAAAGTCTTTGTTCAAGCCATAGGGCACTAAGTGTCAAGGATATAAATCTATTTCATCTCTAATTGTCCTAGGTTTTGTAATCTATCTCCTCCTCTCCAATATTGAGTAACCTTCCTAATTCCTATGAATTCTAAATATTTGGGATCTTTTATTATAAACTTTATCGAAGTGGGCTGATACTGTATGGTTTTTTTAAACCAGTTTTAATGTTTATATACATGTTTGTTTATTCTCGTCTTCAGTAATCTGGTAGTTCTTCCCACGTAAAACAAATTACATGAGCAACGCAACATGTATACCACATATTTACTGTAACATGAAATCATTTCTATTATATAAAACTATTTTCCTTCTTTGGATAAAAATTGTTTTGTCACCCAATTGTTTATTTTGGTGTTCTAATATGCATTACATGATTGACATTTGACAAATCCTATTTGTGCTGTGTGCAACCAATTGGTACTTTTGTCTTTAATGTATCTTTTAGTTAATTGATCTTTAATATTAGGTACTTTTCTATATACAATAGTTGGTTTCTCTTCCAAGATGGTTTCTAGTATGGGGTCCCTAAATAATATTTTCCAATGCTTATTGATGATGTCTCTAATTTGGTTATATTGTGAGCTGTGTCTTAGGACCAATGGACCTATTGGTTTCTTAGCAGCTGTATCAGTTTGATTCTTATCTTTATATTTTAAGAGGCTGTTTCTTTCCATTTTATCAACCTCCTCTATCATTCTTCTGATAGATGTTTCATTATAGTTTTTCTCTATAAATCGTTTTTTAAAAAATTCTGCCTGTATTAAATATTCCTTATTTTCTTTTAAGTCTAATGATTTGGCTTTTTGGGATGTTGGAAAGCCATTTAGTTTGATGACAACTATTGGTGTTAATAAAGTTATTCACATCAACCGTTTTTAAAAAGTTTTTAGTCTTAATTTTGTTTTCATCTATCTATCTATCTATCTATCTATCTATCTATCTATCTATCTATATATATATATATATATATATATATATATATATATATATAAAAATATAAATTTAAAATTTCTACTCTTTGCTGACTATAATTTCAAGTGAAACCTATATTGAATTGATTGCTTTCTAGATATTTTAAGAATTCATTAAGTTGGACAACAGAACTGGACCAAATAAAGAATATATCATCTATGTAACGGCAATAGCAAACGAGGTGTTACGCCCAGTTATGCTGGCAGAACACAACCATATCTTCCCAGTGTGCCATAAATAAATTAGCATAACTGGGCGTGTCGGCTCTACAAAGTGTGAGTAACCCCTTGGCGGGACCACCTGTGTGAATATTATCTCCTTTTTTTGTAATTTATTGCACTATATTTTCTTTTTCTTGTTTTTGAGGCGAGAAAACACTTGAATCACTAAGATTGAGGAGGACTTCACAGATTACACATATTGTTAAAATTGTATTTCATTGTTTTTGATTTGTTTATTTTTCACTTTTTATTTTTATTAGATTTCTCTGGACAACCAGTCAAGAGAATCGCTCTCTTGGTGGCTCTGTCCAAATCATCTGTCCCGAGGGACATCCTTCTCAAGACCATCCTGGGAGTTTGTGACTACGGAAGCAAGTCTGTCAGGATGGTGAGCTGTTTGGGGTGCCAGGAAGGCACAAGGCCTGTGGAATCAGGAGGAATGCTCCCTCCCGATCAACATTCTGGAACTTCGGGCAATCTTCAGTGCTTTGAAGGCTTGGCCTCTTCTGGGTTCATCCCAGTTTATCAGATTCCAATCAGACAATATAAACTCGGTGGCTTACATCAACCATCAGGGGGGAACGAGAAGCTCCTTAGCAATGAGGGAAGTATCTCAGATTCTGGAGTGGGCGGAGGCCCACAGCTGTTTGCTGTCAGTGATCCACATTCTGGGTGTGGACAACTGGGAAGCGGATTTTCTCAGCAGACAAGCCTTTCATCCGGGGAAATGGTCTCGCCAGATTTGCAACAGGTGAGGAACACCAGAGATAGATCTCATGGCGTACCGTCTCAATACCAAGTTACCCAGATATGGGTCGAGGTCCAGGGATCCTCAGGCAGAGCTAATAGATGCATTAGCAGTGCCATGTAGGTTCAGTCTAATTTACCTTTTCCCGCCGTTACCATGTCTTCCTTGTGTAGTGGCCCGCATCAAGCAGGAGCAAGTGTCATAAATACTGATTGCTCAATCGTGTCTGAAGGATGTGGTACGCAGATCTTGTGGGGATATCATCATCTCCTCCATTGATGTTACCTTGTCGCAAGGATCTGCTGGAACAAGGTCCTTTTGTTCATCAAAATCTAGATTTTCTGAGGCTGACTGCGTGGAGATTGAACGATTAGTCCTAGCCAAGAGAGGTTTTTCTGAGAGAGTTATTGATACACTCAGGCTTGTAAACTGGTTACTCGTCACATCTATCATAAGGTGTGGAGAATGGGGTTTGTCCTGGCATAAGGTTAAGGCCGCCAGGATTCTTTTGTTTCTCCAGGATGGTCTGGAGAAGGGCCTTTCTGCTAGTTCCCTGGGGGGACAGATTTCGGCTCTGTCTGTTTTACTGCACAAGAGCCTCACAGAGCTTCCAGATGTGCAGTCCTTTTAAGGCTCTGATTAGAATCAGACCTGTTTTTAGATCTAATGCTCCTCCTTGGAGTTTAAATCTTGTTCTTAATGTTTTGCAACGGGCTCCGTTTGAGCCTATGCATACAGTTGACATTAAATTGTTGTCCTGAAGGTTCTTTTTCTACTGGCTATTGCTTTTGCACGCAGAGTATCTGAGATTGCTGCCTTGCAATGTAAACCTCCTTATCTAGTGTTCCATTCTGATATGGCTGTTCTACATACCAGCTTAGGTTTTCTTCCAAAGGTTGTGTCTGACCACAACATCAATCAAGAGATTGTGGTTCCTTCCTTGTGTCCCAATCCTCCTCCTTCGAAGGAACGTTTACTTCACATATTGGACAGGGTTCGAGCCTTGAAGTTCTATCTTCAGACTACTAAGGATTTTAGACAAACTTCTTCCTTGTTTGTTGTCTATTCTGGGAAGCGTAAGGATCAGAAGGATTCTTTGACTTCCTTATCTTTTTGGTTAAGGAGTGTTATCCGCTTAGCTTACGAGACAGCGGGGCATAGACCTCCTCAGAGGATTACGGCTCATTCCACTAGAGCAGTGGCTTCCTCTTGGGCCTTTAAGAACGAGGCCTCTATGAATCAGATTTGTAAGGCGGCTACCTGGTCCTTCTTTTCTAAATTTTACAAGTTTGACATGTTTGCTTCAGCTGAAGCAGCTTTCGGGAGACAGGTTTTGCAGGCTGTGGTGCCCTCAGATTAGGGTCTGCCTCTCTTTTTGTCCCTCCCATTATCATTCAGTGTCCTCTAGACCTTAGGTATAGTTTTCCAAACAGTAAGGAATGATGCTGTAGACTCTCCTTATATTAAGAAGGAAACCATAAATTATGCTTACAGGATAATTTCCTTTCCTTCTGTATAAGGAGAGTCTACGGCCCCCGCCCATGTACTCCCATGGGTGGACCTAAATTATGTTTCTCTTCTAGGACCATTTATGCCCTGATATTTCTCCTACTGTTCCTTGTTCCCTTGGCAGAATGACTGGGGTGTGAGGGAAGTGGGAGGTGTATTTAAGCCTTTGTCTGGGGTGTATTTGCCTCCTCCTGGTGGCCAGGTTTACTATTTCCCAAAAGTAAGGAATGATGCAGTGGACTCTCCTTATACAGAAGGAAAGGAAATTATCTGGTAAGCATAATTTTTGTTTTTTTGGAAGTACAATCTTCTTATTTTTTAGAATTACGCTTTTGTTTTGTTTTTTAAATACAACCCAATTTGTTTCTATTGGAATTATACTTCTTGCATTTGTCAAAATACTGTCAAAAAAATAAATCTAGTTCCGATTTTGATAATAGACTTGTGATGTCACAGCATTCATTTCAGTAGTTTGCCTGGGAACTATCTAAATAAATATTCATTTTTGTATAAAACAAGGCAGATTAAGGACTTTAAGCATACAAATGTATATTCATCTCTATAGTGTTGTATTAATGAGAATAATCACTTCTGGCATGTAAGCCATGTTGCATTTAAATGAAAGCAAAAGAACAACTAGTTCCCAGGCAAACTTCTGAACTGAATGCTATGACATCACAAGTCCTTTAGCAAAATGGGAACTCATATTTATGTTTGACAGTGTTTTGACACATGCTAGAAGTGTAATTCCAAAAAAGAACAATTGTATTTGTCATTAAAGATTTGTATTCCTATGTCACAATGTATATACAGTGATAAAGAATGGCACACGCCTGCCCTTTTGTCAGCAATCTTATTCCATAAAAAAGTAAATTAACAGAACTGAGTTAGTTGTGCCAAACTGGGGAATGGGTAATAAAGGGATCAAGTCAAAACTAAACTTTCATGATTCAGACAGAGCAGCTGTTTTAAATCATTTCCCAATTTTCTTTAATTTAACAAAATGTGCACAGTCTTTTTTATATTTATACTTTTTGAGTCACCGGCTAACACTGAGCATGTGCAAGAATTCACAGAATATACATAATTTCATTTGTGATTGGCTGATGGCTGATGCCGGTCCTCGTGCTGCTGTTTTCACTTGCAGGGGTGCGCGTGCGAGGTCGGGTGGATGCGCGTGCGATCAGCTGTGCGCTTTCTAAGGCCAAGTGTTTGTCTGTACTGCGCATGACGGCTTCAGACAAACACTTGCCTTTTATAATATAGGATTACAGCAATAAGTGATATAAGTGTCATTTGTTAAACATCAGATTCAGTTGGTTTGATTTGCTGCTTATCAATATAGATCGTTTATTTGAATAGCAATACGTATGTATGCTGAGGAATTTACAATAACGTATTTAGTTTATATAACCCTTTGAGAAAGCCGTGCTTGACGGCGAAACATGTCAGGGACTTAGGGAATTGGTGAGGAGTCAATGCGATCTTTAACTGGTGACTTTTGACTAAACTTATGCATACAGGCTTTCAATATATCAGCTAAATCACTTAGCGATAATTTCACAGAGAGATAATTTGGAATATTTAAACCACTGAACTAACAACCCAAATAGCGAAAATAGTGGATATTGGCTGTCGTTTGTGAGAAACGCTACCTAAACGGATAATCGGCTAATATACACCACTTGATTTAACCCTATGACTATGCATTATGTACCTCATTAACATGCACATAGAGGTTTAAAATATGCCATGTATTGAATAATATAGTCCAGTGGGAATCTGATATTGTAAAGAGTAATAGATAAATAACCCTGCAGGAAATTAGACATCAACTTTGCTCTGTGTGGGTGTGCGGTATAAATACTAACTAATTGTGTGTGCACTTGATGGAATCCCATATCGCAAGAGGCGATAGATATATAACCTTGCAAAATATAAGGCAGTCATTTTTGCTGTGTGAGTGTGAGGTCAGCTTCAAAGACTAACAGACTTTGTGGGAATCCCATACCGTAAGAAGCCACAAATATAAAACCTTATATGAAATTAGGTATCATTGTCACTGAGTGTGGGTGAGAGGTTAATTTAATATACCTACAGACTGTGTGTGAATCTGAAGGATACAATTAGCTACACCCCAGTTAAAGGGAAACTGAACCCAAAATTTTTCTTTTGTGATTCAGACAGAGCATGCAATTTTAAGCAACTTTCCAATTTACTCCTATTATCAATTTTTCTTTGTTCTCTTGCTATCTTTATATGAAAAAGAAGACATCTAAGCTTTTTTTCTAGGTTCAGAACTCTGGACAGCAGTTTTTGATTGGTGGATGCATTTATCCACCAATCCACAAGGACAACCTAGGTTGTTCACCAAAAATGGGCCGGCATCTAAACTTACATTCTTGCATTTCAAAAAAAGATACCAAGAGAATAAAGAACATTTGATAATAAAAGTAAATTAGAAAGTTGCTTAAAATTTCATGCTCTATCTGAATCACAAAAGAAAAAATTTGGGTACAGTGTCCCTTTAATCCTAAAATCATTGAAAACCTAATGCCACAAACCAGCACAGATTGCAACATTGTATGCATATTGAACAAATGAATACAAATACTTTCATACAAAGAGCAATATGTAAATGAACTGGGGATACAAATTGGGTTAAGTAAAATAACAAGTGATAACTATAACTTGAAGTATATAGTGAATGAATTTATATAAATATGCTTAAGTATAAGGAAAATAGGTAACTTGACTGGTGAAATAAACCAAGCCAAGCAAATCACAAGTGGTAACAATCACAAGATACTATACGCAAGAAATAAAGAATATCACTTTTATACAATCTACTTTACTCAATACCAACACTTAACTAAGTGCAAAAAAAATACATTGCTAAAATTTGCCAATAAATAATCAACCAACAGCTAAAAACGGCAGACTCTATAACAAACTTTCTTGGTACATAGGAATCATTACTATCTCAAATTACTTGACACACATAAGTCCTAAAAAATAACAACATAATATTGTTGTATCAAATCAAAGGTACTAAATAAATACAATATGAAGTGAAATACTTTAATGTGGGACAAAATCTATGTACAAAACTCATCTATTGTGATAATATATCAACCCAAAGTAGTACTACATTACTATTAACCCTAAGTAGTTCTATATCACCATTAACTTTGAGAAGCATTATTTTATAAGTGCAAATCAACAACCAATCGATAGATGGTAACAACAGAATCTAAAAATACTGCAAAAGCATAATGTATTAGCATCTATGTATGGTGCTGTTGAACACAAATTATATAAACTAAATACGTTATTGTAAATTCCTCAGCATACATACGTATTGCTATTCAAATAAACAATCTATATTGATAAGCAGCAAATCAAACCAACTGAATCTGATGTTTAACAAATGATACTTATATCACTTATTGCTGTAATAAGTAATATTTAAGTAAGTCTATTTATGATAGACAATAAGACATGGTAACCATAGAATTTATGGATTATAGAAATACAATCTGACTTTCAACAAATGATAAGTAAGTACTGCCGTTTTCAAATAATTAATAAATAAAATTGCACTTTAATACTGAATACATGGTCATATACGTACATATACAAATATAACCATCTAACATTTGAGATATATTTACAAGGTTATAATATTGATCTTTCTCTTTACTGTGATTTCAGATATGTAATCTTAGCCATAGATTGCAATTGAAATCTAGTTGTGATCTATTTTTTATACTCTCTACAGAAGCCTGTAATTTAATAATTCAGACATCATGTCACCTAATTTTTGCTTGTGTTTTTAAAAATAAGTTTCTTTTTTCCCGCATATTTTTAGTAGTGTTTTAATATTAAAAGTTAAGTTTTAAGGCAATTATTTGACTCCGATATTTCAGAGATCTGAGGATAATATTGATAACTATTTAGTCTGATGAATCAGTAAAGTACAGTAACCTAAATCTATAAAGCTCTTGAGTGCTAGAGATGTACTCCTTTCAGTGGTTACTCTTGTAGCCACTATCAACTTGCCAAATTCTGTAACTAGTACATAGCACCACCAACTCAGATACTCAATAGATTGTGATCTAGTATTATTAACTGATCACTAGATATAGAGTGACTTAGAGCTTTTTCAATCTATACCCGTAGTGCCATTGGTTTTATTTTCTCTTTCCAGAGTAGAAATATTGTTAGGGGAAAAAATCTACTACTCATTTGAAGTACAGACTACAGTGCTATTGCATTGTCTTTTTATCATGCATCTGTTGAATATGCAAATCTACTGTATTTACTGCCCCTTTAAAATGACAGTGACACACCCTATCTGAATCATTAAACAACTTTCCAATTTAGTTTTATCATCAAATTTGCTTTGTTCTCTTGGTATTCTTAGTTGAAAGCTAAACATAGGTAGGCTCATGTGCTCATTTCTATGCACTTGAAGGCTGCCTCTTATCTCAGTGAATTTGATAGTTTCACACAGCTAGACTATGCTGTTTTGTGTGTGCCATATAGATAACATTGTGCTCACTCCCTTCCCTATCTCCCTTCTTACCTTATCTACCTCACCTTCCCCAGCACCTATTCATTCCAGTTACACAACACCTTGTGCTGATTGTCACATTCTCTGTGGTTTTGTGTATTCCCAGATAAAATTGTGTTTTGTTTTATATTCTGTCTGTTATTAAAGGATTCCAAAACTTTTGTTTTTTGTTCATACCTGGACCACAAATTTCATAATAAAACATTTATATATTATAAATTACCTACTTTTAAACTCCAAGGATGTTTGCTGACATAATAAAATTAAACTTTAATTTTCAATGCTGATGTCATCAATCCCCACCCTCCAATATGGGTTTTGCACGATAAGAATACATTTCCAACAGGATTGCGCTATCATGCATATAATTAAGTGACAATTTCGTCACCATGTGCATGCGTACTGTGATCCCTAAACTCGCGCATGCGTACTGCGACCCATGATCGTCCAAATCGTAAGCAAAATAAATGTTTAATTAATTATTTGTTTGTAATTAATGTAAATAGGGTATTAATGCTCGTTATTTGTAGGGAGATTCTCGCAGCGTATCGCTCTTACCTGCTCTGTACAGCTCCGTCATCCACTCTGCTATCGATACAGCGGGTCTGCTAGTCTGCTGAGAGTACAGTTTGTTT
Source organism: Bombina bombina (assembly GCF_027579735.1). Taxonomy (NCBI): domain Eukaryota; kingdom Metazoa; phylum Chordata; class Amphibia; order Anura; family Bombinatoridae; genus Bombina; species Bombina bombina. The sequence goes on from NC_069503.1 coordinate 90,916,465, forward strand.
TATATCTCTTGTTACTTTACTGGTCTGTGTTTTATTAATATTTCTCTGTTTCCTCTTGTCATGTGTATGTATATGTGAATAAATATATAATCCATTAGCAAAAAAACTTACTTTAACCCCTTAAGGACCGGGCATTTCAGACTTAGGGGCCAATTTATCAATGTCTGTCCGACATTATGCAATGTAGCATATTGTGTCCGACAAACATCGCTGAATGCCAACAGCATACGCCCCTGCAGATTCATGGTCAATCGGCCATTAGCAAGGGGTATCAATCAGCCTGATCGTATAGTATTGGGGAGATTGCAGACCGCAGCCTCAGAGGCAGCAGATCAGTTATGGAGCAGTGGTCTTTAGACCGCTGCTTCATAACTGCTTTTTCCGGTGAGCCTGAAGGCTCGAGTGGAATGGAGCTTGATAATTTGGCCCCTAAAACTTCCACAAAAGGTCAGAGCATTTTTCATCTAAAGAGGAGGAGAGTCCACGGCTTCATTCATTACTATTGGGAATTTAAGAAACTGACCACCAGGAGGAGGCAAAGACACCCCAGCCAAAGGCTTAAATACCTCCCCCAGTCATTCTTTGCCTTTCACCACAGGAGGTGGCAGAGAGATGCCGAAGATTCAGAGGTCTCTTATGGAGGGTAGTACTCTTCGCAAGGGGAGGGGAGTTTTAAGTAGCCCTATCAGCCTCTCAGTGAGGGCCTGGGTGAAAGTTAAAGTCCGGAGATGCAGGGAGAGTCTCTCTTGCGAAACCATCATGACTGATATTAACAGCTCCTACAGCAATCGGCGTTGATGAGTTTAGCAGACTGCTTTCTTCTCTCAAGTCCATGTCAGGAGCGATGCTACAACCTGTCACACTTGAAGGGCCGTGTTCCTGTTCCACGGCATAGAATCTGGTAAGATTGTTTCATTTTTTATTACACAATGATAACACAGAAGACAGGGTCACAGTGTGGCACCTTTATCTTTATAAAATCAAGGGTTAATATTCCTGGTAAGGGAATTATTGAACAGGTGGGATTTTTATACATTATATTGTTTATTGTGTTATTGCTGCGTTATGTGTGAGAAGAGGCTCTGGCAATGTGTGGAACATTTAGGTTCACTTCCGGGAGTTTTTACACAGCCTTTTTTTGGCGAGTTTTCTCCTTCTGCAGGAGTGGTCCTGCGAGGCACCCGTGTGACCGGGCGGGGCTTTTTCACTTCCGGTCTGATCTGCGACGGAGGAGATGAAGCGGTTTCTGTAGTCCGGGTCATAGGAGGTGGTGAGTGCCCCAGCTATTGGCGGTTATAAAGGTGAATGTATATGTAGGTATAGTAGAGCGCTGGATATATTGAATACCAAACACCTTACTGATAGAAAAGATCCTTCGTTCTTTTCAGGATTAAAACAAGTATGAGAGTGGAGGTAAGGGCGCTAAAGGAAGCTAAAGGTATCCGTGAATAATTAATAATGTGCGTGATTTAACTAGAAATCTACAGTGTGCAAAAACTGTAAGTGTCTTATAGTGACAAGTCAATATAAAATATAACACTAACAATCTAATAAATGGATTGAAATGATATCGCTAATAAAAATATGGTGTTAATTAAATGTGTGCAACAGTGAATAACCAAGGTGATATTTAATTAAGGTGACAAATAAAAATATAAGTGAAAGATTTGAAATAAAATTAAGTTTATTGAACCCTAATATCTAAATGCAAACATTGCCAATGATAGAATAAAATATGTTGTGTAGTTTACAACTTACGGGGACGTCACCCCAAATTTGGATACATAAAATATATAAAATTTGGCTCTTACGGCCTAAAAACTCAAAGTGGCTGTCAGCCTAGCTTGGAATATAAATAGGTATACCAGATATGTATAACAAATATTGCAAGTCTTATAGAAACACGTGTTATATGAATATAATAAGTATGCACATATTAAAAAGTTTCAAAAAAATATATAACAGAGGGCTTTGCTGTTGAAATATAAAATGTTCAGAGGGCAAAATTTGAACAGTCAATGGTGTTAATTACCACAGTTCCAGAGTTAAAAATAGTAATGCCATAAATATAGTTCGTTGTGGCTATTACGATATTTTATGCCTATTAGGCACGTAGTATTCTGAAATCGACTTGTGGAGACACAAAAGATACAAGTTACCTTAACTTCTTAATGTATACGATGGAGCCGTTACAGATCACTCGCCTCCGATCTTACACAGTGATCCGAGTGCGCGGCATGTGTCTTGGCGTCTGACGTCACCTGCGAGGTTCCGAGTGCTCGTTTTTACTATCGGCTCAGGAAAGATATTTGTCAGGATCTCTTAGAATCTGTTTATCAGTTCCATTCAAAGAGGTGCATCTGTAACACCCTGCACTTAGTGCTCTGTACGCAGGGGAGATTGAAACCTTGACGGATGATGAAATGATGAAATAGTAACCAGGGTTATCAGATCCAAATACAATTGTTCCAATGCTAAACAAGTGCAACTTCCACAAGTTCCAATTTTAAGAGACAGTCACAGTGATCAACGCGTTTCGCTCTGCAAGGAGCTTTATCAAGATAGGTGTGACTGGGACTGTGTAACTTGTTAAAGGTGTTGAAAGATCCTGATTGGTTATGCCTTAATTGGTTTCAGTTAAGGTGGATTCTAAGGTAACTCATACATGTGTCAGTCGATAATGTCTATTCGTTCAGAAATAAAGGAATTTTTTAAAGGTGGAAATCCTCCTCTTTGTTTCTGACTGCATTTATTGTTCATTCTTGCCCATAGAAATATTTTGTTTGTGTTCTACTAAGCCCATCATTTAACCGTATATTATCCACTTCCATTAAAAGCATTCTTAAAAACCTTATCAATCATATAAATAAATTTTACATAGATATCAATGAAATTGCTACATAGATATACTTTTAAAAATAAAACAACCATATTTATTTATTTCCTAATGTTCATAAAAATGTTTTTGATTAAAAGAGTGTTGATAAGAGAGTGTCATTATAAGTTGAAAATTATCTAGTGTTTGGTAGTAGTGGGTTGGAAAATAGATGTTAGAGATGAAGAGACCTATCTAACGTATTTAATCTAGCTCTATTCAAAAAGAAAAGGGGAAAGGTCCAATTCTGAATTTAAACCTTTTGGGAATAGTGTATTATACTTATAAATTAATTCAGCTTCCTTTATCAACAGTTTCTTTTCTATATTACCACCTCTCCAGTGTTTTTGTACTTTCTGTATTCCCCAATAGGACAGATCTTTAGTATTGCCTTTGTGAATTGTTTTGAAATGCTTGTATAGATGAGTATCCTCAAGGTCATTTTTAATATTACCAATATGTTCTCTAATCCTATCTCTCACCATTCTCTTTGTTTCTCCAAAGTTGCTATGGCTGCAGGCTTTGCAAGTGTAGCAGGGAAAAAAACATAATGTTTTTACCAGTTAACAGCCAATAGAATTATTTTAACTAGGTAGCTATTAAATAGTTAATAATTATTTAATAGCTATTGTACCTAGTTAAAATAATTAACAAGTTACCTGTAAAATAAATATAAACCCTAAAATAGCTACAATGTAATTATTAATTATATTGTAGCTATCTTAGGGTTTATTTTACAGGTAAGTATTTAGTTTTAAATAGGAATAATTTATTTAATGATAGTGTAGTGTTAGGTGTAATTGTAACTTAGGTTAGGTTTTATTTTACAGGTATATTTGTATTTATTTTAGCTAGGTAGTTATTTAATAGTTAATAACTATTTAATAACTATTCTACCTAGTTAAAATAAATACAAACTTGCCTGTAAAATAAAAATAAACCCTAAGGTAGCTACAATGTAATTATTAGTTATATTGTAGCTATCTTATGGTTTATTTTATAGGTAAGTATTTAGATTTAAATAGGAATATTTTAGTTCATAATATTAATTAGATTTATTTTAATAAGAATTTAGTTAGGGGTGTTAGGGTTAGATAGGGTTAATATAGTTAATATAAATAATATAATAACTATATTAACTCTAATATAATTAGGGTTAATATATTTAATATAGCTGGCGGCGGTGTAGGGGGATTAAATTAGGGGTTAATGTATTTAATATAGCTTGCGGCGGTGTAGGGGGATCAGATTAGGGGTTAATATAGCTGGCGGTGGGGTAGGGGTATTAGATTAGATGCAAAAGAGCTGTTTACTTTGTGACAATGCCCCGCAAAAAGCCCTTTTAAGGGCTGGCAATAGAGCTGGTTACTTTAGGGCAATGCCCCGCAAAAGGCCCTTTTAAGGGCTGGTAATAGAGCTGATTACTTTGGGGCAATGCCACGCAGAAAGCCCTTTTCAGGGCTATTTGTAGGGTTAGACTTAGGTTTAGTGGTAGTGATAGTTTAGTATTTTAGGGGTTAATATAGTTAATATAGGTGGCGGCGGTGTAGGGGGATTAGATTAGGGGTTAATATTTTTAATATAGGTGGCGGCGGGGTAGGGGGGGTCAGATTAGGGGGTAATATAGTTTAATGTAGGTGGCGGCGGGTTAGGGGGCTCACATTAGGGGGTAAAAGATTTAATGTAGCTGGCGGCGGTGTAGATTAGGGGGTAATACATATAATATAGGTGGCGGCAGGGTCCGGGAGCAGCGGTTTAGGGGTTAATAACTTTATTAGGTGGCAGCGGGGTCCGGGAGTGGCGGTTTAGGGGTTAATAACTTTATTAGGTGTGGCGGGGTCCGGGAGCGGCGGTTTAGGGGTTAATAACTTTATTAGGTGCAGCGGGGTCCGGGAGCGGCGGTTTAGGGGTTAATACATTTTTTATTGTTAGGATAGTGAGGGGGGATAGCGGATAGAGGGTTAGACGTGTCGGGTTATGTTTGGGAGGCGTGTTAGACAGTACGGGAGATTTAATAACTTAGTACGTTTTTGTAGGCGCCGGCAGTTTCTAAAGTGCCGTAAGTCACTGGCGACTCCAGAAATTTGTACTTACGCAGATTTCTGGACATCGCTAGTTTATCCGACTGGCGGCGGAGTTTATAGGATAGCTCGAGTTGCGAACTGAAACTACGGGCGGCGTGGGTTCCATCACTTGCGCCGCAAACTACGCCGTATATCGGATTGCGCCCTTGGTCGGCGGACATGACCTCTAAGCTGAGGCTGCTGTCCCTGCCTTTTCAAGGAAAGAATCTTACAGACACGTTTAGTTTGCAGAGCCTCAGGATTAACCGGATATTTAGCAATTAAATTGTTTTTAGCCTACATATGCCACAGTCTTTAACTGTTTGTAATCTCTGTTAAAAGTACCTGGTTATTGTTTCCAAAACTGGTTAGCCTTGCTTCTTGTTTAAGTGGTAGGATAATTTCCTTGTGCAAGGTCCAGCAAGTATTCCTAGGACGCCAAACTAGTCCGTGTTCTGTTCCGGACACGCCCATTGATGCGGGGATGATGTATGGACTTCCGGTGATTCCAGTGATTCAGACATTTTATAAATGTTATGAAGTAACCACTGATAATGCTGGTTTTATACATAATTGCACAGAACTTGTCCTCTAATGATCACTCTATATGTAAAGTCTCTTTAACACTCTTTAACACAACGACAACAAAGAACATTGTCTGAGGTAATTATGTATAAACTTATTTATCAACCAAATAAGCTACAAATAGAAAAGTTGGTAAATCTAAATGTGTTAGGGATTGCATATTATTTATGTTGCAAATCGTTCTTTTTGATACAATAACATAATAATAAAGAGCAGACATAATTGGTTTTAAAATAGTCCATTAATGTCAATAATTACAATCTTCAAGAAGGTATTTAAGGAGACATCAGGAGCAGGTCTGTTATGGCTTGACAATGGCTCTTCTGAGCTGAAATGTGTTGCCGATAACAGACTGCTCAAATCTGAATCACTGGAATCACCGGAATTACCGGATGTCCATACGTCATCCCTGCATCAGTGGGCGTGCCCGGAACAGAACACGGACTAGTTTGGCATCCTAGGAATACTTGCTGGACCTCGCACAAGGAATTATTCTACCACTTAAACAAGAAGCAAGGCTAACCAGTTTTGGAAACTTTCAACGAGATTACAAGCAGTTAAAGACTGTGGCATATGTAGGCTAAAAACAATTTAATCGCTAAATATCCGGTTAATCATGAGGCTCTGCAAACTAAACTTGTCTGTAAGATCCTTGAAACAACTAAAAGGGATTGACACACAATAGAAACTGATTTCATCTGATTAACCCTGAATCTGCATAACTATTGCAACTACATGGTATAAATATATAATATATTATACCCAGCCAAACATCAGTATTGTATTAAACCAATACACACCTGCATCTATAGCATTGCCTAGTATTATCGATTTGTATTTGTTTATTTGGAATTAAATATATTTTTTTTAAAAACATTTTTATATAAACTTTTAAGACTGTGCAGGACATTTTAAGTACATGTTCATGAACGAACACATGATTGTTTAGAAAGATTGGTACCAATACAGTTAGACACATTATTAATTGATATAACCTGTTTTCTATGTGAATAAAAGAATTGTTGTTTTAACCAGCATATATCAGTGTTAGTTATTTTTAGAAAACTAAACACTGGTTGCTTTATTATTTCATTTATAAAGAAAGGTTCATAAAACGTTGCCAATATATTGCCATCTAATGGATCCTTAAGCCAGTGTTTTTTACACAGACGCACACATATATGACCCATTGTATTGTACTGTAACTTTTCAGGTTTTTGGGATTACCTGGTTTTTATGTGGAGTTTGATCTAGATCTAGCGCATAGACTTTCATATTTTTTGTAGAGCTTTTCAAGGAAAGATCCTTTTCGGTCCAGGCCTGAACTCGATCATATCCACGGTTACGGAAGGCAAGGGAGCCTTCCTGCCCCAGGATAAGAAGGTTAAACCTTAGGGATCTAATTTTTGTCCCTTTCGTGCGGACAAGGCCCAATGCCAGCAGCTCGCCACGAAAGCGGACCAGTCCAAGGGAACTTGGAAACCTGCTCAGTCTTGGAACAAGTCCAAGCAGAACAAGAAGCCCGCTGAGACAAAGTCGGCATGAAGGGGCGGCCCCCGACAGGTCTACGGACTGAGTAGGGTGCAGGTTGTCTCTATTCTCCGATGCCTGGTTGCAGGATTTTCAGGACCCTTGGGTTCTGGAGGTTGTTGCCCAGGGTTAAAGGATAGGGTTCAAGTCCCTTCTGCCAAGAGGCAGATTCCTCTTGTCAAACCTGTCTTCAAGGCCGGAAAAGAGAGAGGCTTTTCCAGAATGTGTGAGGGATCTCTCCTCTCTAGGTGTAATCATACCAGTACACCATGCAGAAAGGGGTCCAGGGTACTATTCAAATCTGTTTGTGGTTCTGAAGAAGGAGGGCACGTTTCATCCGATTCTGAACCAAAATGTTTAAACAAGTTCCAGTCTGTTCCATCGTTCAAAATGGAAACGATCAGATCCATTCTGCCCCTGGTTCAAGAGGGGCAATTAATGACCATAATAGACTTGAAGGATGCCTAACATCATGTTCCGATCCACAGGGACCAGTTCAGGTTCCTCCGATTTGCTTTTCTGGACCAACATTTTCAATTTGTGGCTCTTCCCTTCCGTCTGTGAAGGCCCTGAAAGTCTTCACAAAGGTTCTGGGGGCCCTACTAGCAGTAGCCAGATCCAGGGGCATCGTGGTGGCACCCTACCTGGAAGACATCCTTGTTCAGGCGCCATCCTTCCATCTGGCAGAGGCCCATAGCAGGGCTTTGCTTCTGTTACTCCAATCCCACGGTTGGAAGATCAACTCCGGAAAAAGTTCCCTGGTTCCCAGCACCAGGGTGGAGTTTTTGGGCACAATAATAGATTCCGTGTCCATGAAGATTTTTCTCACAGACCAGTGACGCAGGAAGATGGCATCAACCTGTCTTGCCCTTCAGTCTGCAGAGAGTCCCTCTGTGGCTCAGTGCATGGAAGTGATTGGGCTCATGGTCTCCAGCATGGACGTCATTCCATTCGCCAGGTTCTCTTAGGCTGACTGCGTGGAGATTGAATGCTTAGTCTTAGCCAAGAGAGGTTTATTTTGAAAACGTGATTGATACTCTGGTTCAGGCAAGGAAGCCAGTCACTCGACGCATCTACCATAAGACGTGGAAAACTTGCTTGTCCTGGTGTGAGAGACATGGATATCCTTGGCACAAGGTGAAGGTATCCAGGATTCTGTCCTTCCTCTAAGAGGGTTTGGAGAACGGTCTTGCCGCTAGTTCCTTAAAGGGACAGATTTTTGCTTTATCAGTTCTGTTGCATAGGAGACTTGCTGAGCTCCCTGACATTCAATCTTTTGTTCAGGCTCTGTCTCGAATCAGGCCTGTCTTTAGGCATTCTGCTCCCCCTTGGAGCTTAAACTTGGTCCTTAAGGTTTTGCAGAAGGTTCTGTTTGAGCCTATGCATTCTCTTGAATTAAAAATTCTGTCCTGGAAGGTTCTCTTCCTGTTGGCTATTGCATCGGCATGCAGAGTATCTGAGCTGGCGTCCTTGCAACATGAGCCTCCTTATCTGGTTTTTCATGCGGATAAGGCGGTTCTTCGCACGGGCTTGGGATTTCTCCCCAAGGTGGTGTCTAACTGTAACATCAATCAGGAAATAGTTGTTCCTTCTTTGTGTCCTAACCCCTCTTCTCCTAAGGAGATGTTACTTCATAATCTGGATGTGGTTTGTGCCCTGAAATTCTATCTTCAGGCTACAAGGGATTTCAGACAATCTAAATCTCTTTTTGTCGTATATTCAGGGAAGCGCAGGGGTCAAAGGGCTTCTGCTACTTCTTTGTCTTTTTGGCTGAGGAGCTTGATCCGCTTGGCCTATGAGACAGCAGGACATAAGCATCCTAAGAGGATCACGGCTCATTCCATGAGAGGGGTGGCTTCTTCTTGGGCCTTTAAGAATGAGGCCTCTATGGAGCAGATTTTTAAGGCGACTACCTGGTCTTCCTTGCACACTTTCAAAAATTTTTACAAATTTGGTGTTTTTGCTTCTGCGGAAGCTGTTTTTGGGAGAGAGGTTCTACAGACTGTGGTGCCCTCAGATTAAGGGTCCTCCTTTTACCCTCCCGGTTTCATTCAGTGTCCTCTAAAGCTTGGGTATATGTTCCCAGTAGTAATGAATGAAGCCGTTGACTCTCCTCCACTTTAGATGGAAAACATAAATTATGCTTACCTGATAATTTTATTTCCATCTTGGGGAGGAGAGTCCACGGCTGCCACCCGTATCTCCGGTGGGTGGCCCTAAATTTAATCTATTCTTCTGGCACCATTTATACCCTGATATTTCTCCTACTGTTCCTTGTTCTCTCGGCAGAATGACTGGGGGATGAGGGGAGTGGGGGAGGTATTAAGCCTTTTGCTGGGGTGTTTTTGCCTCCTCCTGGTGGCCAGGTTCTTAATTCCCATTAGTAATGAATGAAGCCGTGTACTCTCCTCCCCACGATGGAAATAAAATCATCAGGTAAGCATAATTTTATGTTTTTTCATGCTGTTTTAATGAATTTTATGTTAAGTTCTTTCATTTAAAAAGACCAATTTAATACAATAATAATAATGATTTAGAGCAGTTTGTAGCAGGACCAAACCATATTTTCAAGCTTGAGGAGCTGTGTCCAATAATACATTTGTGGGGTTAACACTGAGTAAGTGCATCAGCCAACCAGAATCTTGTATTTCCCTATAGGTTTATAGCTAACTGTAGAGCCCAGATAAACCATTTTCATTTAATATTAGTCTGAAGCGCTATCTGCTCCAGTAATAAATATCACTCAGCTTATGGCCCTGTTGTACCAGTCTCATCACATTTACTGATCTAATCCTAAATATCTTGTGATCTGCATATTATTTTATTTCTAATGAGGTTATTTTATAATACATTTCTTATTTCTATTAGCTGCACCTGTTTATCATCAGAACGTTTATCCCACTGATCTGTGACTGATTCTTGTTGTTAGTAAAGACCTTAGTAAGTGTATTCTGCACCTTCAGCTGCTGCTGTTTGTCACATGATCACAGACTTAAAGGGACAGTGTCCTGTAAATTTGGTTTTCACTTAAAAGTACAAACCCCCCCAAATCTTTTTAATTTTTTTTTTAAATAATTTTTTATTGAGGTTATTGGAAATAATAACAATAGTGACTTAACTGACATCAATGTATAAATATAAAATTGTAATTACAAGCAAAACAATGTAAACAGAACTACCACATATATAAGTGTTGCATGCCTGTTAGATGCAAATGATTACTATAAAAGAAAGCAATAGTCATAACAATGGTAGGAATACTGACCATAAGGAATTTAAGCTTCTTTTAAATTATTTGCATGTCCTTCTAACTACTATTCATGCTACTTATAGACCTAATGAGAAGGGGATTATTAGTATCATGAGTTAATGTCACATTTTACGTGTATATAATAAGTGGTAGTCTATGGTGGTGGTTATATAATACAAGTATCTAAGAATGAAACCTCATTTTTATATAATAGTAAAGATTCCCTGCTTTGCTCTTGTGGTCACTTTTGGACCTAAGGAGTCTAATGAGGGGTGACGAGGGAAATTGGCTTTTGTATGGCCACTTGTGGGCCTTAGTAGTGGTTGTGGGTGGGGTAATAAGCGGGCAAGATCCGCTCCAGGTTAAATAAAAAGGGGGGAAGGGGGGTGTGTCAAGTTAACAATACATAACAGTCTAAATATAAGTTAAAATATAGTGAACTACAGTAAGATGGCTACTTGAGTCTCTATTTTACGATATTTTCTGTAATTAATTCCTCCTAAAACGTCTGAGGCCGCTCTCGGGCCTAACTAGACTTATGAACAGAATAGAGGAGGATTAGAATTTGAAGTGGCCACTTTTGGACCAAGGAAAGATTGGTGGGAGGTTGGCTGCCGACATGACTGAGTATACTATAAAGAAATTACCAAGGGAGCTCCCTCAAAGGGTAGATATTTGGGGCTCCCACTCATAGGATGGGAGGGTACAGATATATCTTTCAAGTTTAAAGTAATATGAAAGGGAGGTCTCTTTAGGAGCATGTTTGCAAGAACAAGGATAAATGACAACTTATATAATTCTCTTGCCTAGACAAGTTGGTAATCGGACCTGACTTACTCTTTATGTCACTAGTAATATCAGTCATCATTCGCATATAAAACAGAGTCATTAGGTGAGTTTGTAGAGTTAGCTGCACTGTGGTAATAGTCTCCCTTCAGGCAAAGGTGGTGTGGCTATGCAATATGAGGTGGGTTAGTGCAGGACAGTGTATTTGTAGCCGAGAAAACAAAGGTGCAACCAAGTCCCGCCATGCCTTAAAGAGATCTATATTATGATCACACCCGCTGACTGCCTAATAGTTGTAATGTAGTATGTGGTTGCCTTCCAACAATCTAAAAGCTGACTAAGCACAACTTCACAAAGATGTATGGCAGCCTAGCTCATTGTATGTAAAATATAAAATTAGAGAGTAGTGAAAGCTGGTTTAACAGGATAAACACTTCCATGAAAACTGTATACAGCTTGTGCAACCTATCATTATTAGATTTTATCAACATATGTGTATTAATGGACTTTCCCTAAGTATGCCTTCCTCCAGGTTAAAGCTACTATTTAGAGACTATTGTATGTTGTGAGTCTGAATAAAGTTAATATAAGAGCAAAAGTAGTGGTACATGCGACCACCTAATAGGCGACATATTCTTAAATACATATACAGTTATAACATTAGATAAAAACTTAAAGATATCAGACATAGTCTTCATAAATAGTATCCCCAGGGGACACCCAATTGCATTAAATCTTAAGCAAAATCCCAAATTGACAGGAAGAGCCAATAGTATATATCAATGAGGAGTTAATATCATAGTCAGTGATGGCGTAACTGAAATATCTAAGAATAACATAGTCTTATTGGAAACATATTTTCCTATGCTGGGGTGAGCTTCAAAATAAACTCTGCTGTCATGGGTAAATTAACCACATAAAAGGGTATTACCTGTTAATTTATCTAAATAGCTGGCTAGCAGTGCAACATATTTCTCTTAAAAAAGTTTAGCCATGAAATAGTTACTGGCAAGATGTGAACAATCCTCATTAGAATGTAAAAATATACCATTGTTACCCACTATAGGTTGATGTTAACTCTTTTTCCTATCGCCATGAGCAGAAAATATCTAGGTAAGTAATCTATGGCTACGGTGTGTATAACAAGAACATTTCAACAGATACCTATATAAAACAGGAGCTTAGTAAGAAAATCACTGCTTAACAATAGAACTAGGTCAGACTTGTAAAACTGGCATTTGGAGACCTGGAACAAAAGAAAAAGACATAGTCTAGAACACCAATGCTTGATTCATTAGCCAACTCCTATTGCCGGTATGCCGTTTGAAGCTATTGATAGGTGATTTACTTTTCTTCCCCTCTGAGTCTCTGTGATGAGACCTATAGGTAGAAAACTGCAGGGCAAGCGACTGGGCTTAACGTGGTGCTGAATAAAAGTTCCCTGAGTAGTAGGAGAGTTCCAGTAGTACGTAGCTGCTGGTTTGCTCGTTGTCTCCAGCCATGGATCCAAATTAGCCTTTCCATACTGTGTATGAATGAGGTGGTGTTCTGTGCATTCCTCAGTCGCCATTACTAGTTGCTGAGTATCTGTGTCTAGTATCGAGGGATCAACCGTTTCCCGTTTAGCTGAGTCAGATGCTGAGAGTCTGTGTTTCTTTGCCATCTGATGAGCGGCTCCATTGTAAGGGCGGATCACTTCACAATAGCAGTGTCTCTCAGATAGATGCGGGAGGTAGCTGTGTGATTGATTACTTCTCTCCCTCACTACTGCAGCTTCTCTGTAAGTATCTTCCTTATGTGAGGTTCTCAGTTGCACGTGTAGGTCTTCAGCTTCCAAACCAGCTCAGTCAGTAAACATCTTATCTGCTGGTAAGATTCTCTCATGTTTGGCTCATGCGGTGGGTAGCTGTATTATTAGGTAAATAGGCACTGCAGTAAAGTTGAGACTGTTGTACCCGGCAAGCCGGGGGAGGATGTTAGCAGAGTTAGGAATAGGCCGCAGTCTTGACTACCTTATGTCTGGCTCTAAACCACACATTTTAGCTAGAAGAGGGTCACCATCTATTCCGGGTTGGTCTACCTTACATCCCTCTTATTTTGATGGCTAGAGCAAGTCTTCTGTTTGTTGAAAAACTGGCATAATCTTTTTCTTGAGCGGAGAGCCTCTAGATTGAGCGACCTTTCTTGTCTGCAGTTAAGACACGCCCCCCCTTTTTCATCATTTAAATAGAACGTATGATTTAACAACTTTCCAACTGACTTATATTATGATATTTTCTTCATTCTCTAGATATCCTTTATTGAAGCAACTGCAATGCACTACTGGGAGCTAGCTGAGCACATATGGTGAGCCAATGACAAGAGGCTTGTATGTGCCAGTAATCAGCAGCTTGCACACCATAGTGCATTATATTCTTTGTCACAAAGGTCCCCAACAGAATAAAGCAGATTTGATAATAGAAGAAAATTAGAAAGTTGTTTATATTTGAATCTTAAAAGTTTTAAATTGTGACTTTGCTGTCCCTTTTAATGTGTTTCTAATGACTTGTTTTACTGGTGTATAAAGTGTATGGGAAATTCCACCTTTTAGGTTTAGTTTTATGTAAAATAACTGTTTGCTGTCTGTAATTTATTTTCATTATTAAATTGTACACAGCCTTTAAATGACCTGAGGCAGCGGCTCCTACTTAGCATATGCAGGAGTCTGTTATTGGCTGATAGCTGTCACATGGTACAGGTGCAGAACTACATTTATCAGAAAATAATATATTGCTCTTTTAAAAGTCATAGTAAGTTTTTTATTGCATTGTATTTTTATTATGCATCTGTGGTTTTGTAATTCTATATTTTATAGTCCTGTTAAATGGACTTGAATTTGCCAAAAGAACATCTCATTATATTATCACTCTATGTAAACACAAATTCTTTATTTTCTTAACTCTATCCAAGAAAACAATTGCAATGAACATGTTAGTGCCTTTCTCTCCCACACCCCCTTGCAGTGTGATTTAGCACAACTCAGTATTGACCAGGAGAAGTTAAAGGACTGGGGATGGAGCACATGAAAAAATGTATGACAGTGAGAATTAGTAGGAAGTACAATACCAATACTGCAGTATCCAATTTAACTTATATTTAAACAACTGATATTTAACATTTCTTTCAGGAGAAAATATTGTTTAATATAAATGATAAAAACAAAGATTATAATATATTTGTAAAGCTGTGATATGGCCCCACTTAAATAGATGTTCTACCATTATATTGTATAGATCTGGGAAGATTCATATTTAAGGGGCAATTATAGCACCCACAGAGCTAACTGTACTAAATGATTGTGCTGAATCAACATCACATATGTAATAATCTAATCAGCTGATCTGTATCACATGAACTGTTATGTGTGCCTTTAATTATACCATACATACAGTTAATCAGAACCATTATTTATTATTATCTGTCTAAACCATTTAAAATACATTTTACAGACACGACCAGAGCACTGAGAGATATCAGGTATTGATATAACTGGAGTGAATAAGGGAACCTTCTTCCTGAGCACAGACATTGGAGCCTGTTATCAGCATGAACTCATATGTGTTAGGTGAGTAAAATAGATATTATGCTGACTTTAATTACTGGGAAAATAGAATAGATCACTCATTAAACAAATATAAACTATTATATTTATATCTGCGTCTTTAAGAACATTTGTGTCAGTGACAGTTATAAAGAAGGAGCAACATCCATTGGGCTGAGGAGGAAGGTAAAAAATACTACTCCTCTGTGCTTTTAGACAGATCATGTCCAACAACTGCCTAACCTCACCCCCTGACCTGGTTCAGTACTCAGAACACCTGCAACTCCACCTTCCCCTGCCCTGACCTCGCTCATGGAACACCCACAACTACACTTACACCTACCTTGTTCCCATGTGTGAAACACCCACAACTCCCCACCCCAGACCTGGTTCATTACTCAGAACACCTGCAACTCCACCTTCCCCTGCCCTGACCTCGCTCATGGAACACCCATAACTACACTTATGCCTACCTTGTTCCCATGTGTGAGACACCCACAATTCCCCCAGTGTTCCTCACCCCAGAGCCACCACTGATTTGTGTGTTTCATTTTACAGTGAGTATTATTAAACTAATAAAGTTTTTGGCTGTTTATATAAATCAAACAACTACAGCCGAAAGCTAAAGATTATCATAAGGTCCCTGCTTCTTACCCTCTCAAAACATATCACACTGATTATTATTCTGTGATAATTAAGACATCATGTTCTCACCCAACTGGTTGAGCATAAGCCGGGCAGGGCTGTATGTGCAGTTGCTTGTGCAAAGTTAAATGAGGATGGTGGATGCCACCTCTCTTGCCCATAATACAGATTTACTTGTTCCCTGGCTGAGAACATTATCCACACGCACCTTGTTTAATGTGGCCCTATAACTTGTTTTCATCAGTAATTTAGGTTACTATGATGTAGTAATGTTTACATTCTATGTCATACTTTTTTAATTTGTGATTTACAGGTAAATAAATGTAAAAATACAAAAAGGAAGACATTTTTGAGTATAAAAAAAGTTTTTTTATTGAGATGGATTATATTATAATGAATAAACAGTCATATTTTTCTTTTTTCCATTTCTTTTTATGAAGACAATCACTTGTTGACAATCAATAGTTCATATCCATCTTTCACTACAGGAAGCATCAGAATTATACCGGAAACTCCAAAAGTCTTAGACACTAATGAATATTCACAAACATTGGGGATAGCACAGCAGATATTTAAAGAAGATGGTGAATTGGATGGAACTGGGCAGCAATCATTATGTACTGAGAGTAATTTAGTCATCAAACAAGAGGACAACATTTATGACTTATCTAATGAAATTATTATCCCAGAGGATAAACCACACACATTTACTGTGTTTTCAAAACATATTAAAGAAGGGAAAAGTCTACAGTCTAGCCAAATGATTCATACAAAGGAGAGACCTTTCAAATCTACAGAATGTGAGAAAAGCTTTAGATGGAAGTCTCATCTACTAGAACACCAGAAGATTCACACAGGTGAGAAACCACACAAATGTACAGAGTGTGGAAAAAGTTTTACAGTAAAGAGTAGTCTGAAAACTCATGAAAGTATTCACACAGGAGAAAAGCCTTTCACATGTACAAAGTGTGGAAAAGGATTTACAAATAAGGGTAATCTGAAAACTCATGAAAGGATTCACACAGGAGAAAAGCCTTTTACATGTACAGAGTGTGGAAAAGGATTTACAGATAAGGGTCATCTGAAAACTCATGAAAGGATTCACACAGGAGAAAAGCCTTTTACATGTACAGAGTGTGGAAAAGGGTTTACAGATAAGGATTATCTAAAAACTCATGAAAGGATTCACACAGGAGAAAAGCCTTTTACATGTACAGAGTGTGGAAAAGGATTTACAAATAAGGGTAATCTGAAAACTCATGAAATGAATCACACAGGAGAAAAGCCTTTTACATGTACAGAGTGTGGAAAAGGATTTACAAATAAGGGTAATCTGAAAACTCATGAAAGGATTCACACAGGAGAAAAGCCTTTCACATGTACAGAGTGTGGAAAAAGTTTTACAGAAATTAAATGTCTGAAAACTCATGAAATGATTCACACAGGAGAAAAGCCTTTTACATGTACAGAGTGTGGAAAAGGTTTTACACATAAGAGTGGTCTGAAAACTCATGAAAGGATTCACACAGGAGAAAATCCTTTCATATGTACAGATTGTGGAAAAGGTTTTACACAAATAAGAAATCTGAAAACTCATGAAAGGATTCACACAGGAGAAAAGCCTTTCACATGTACAGAGTGTGGAAAAGGATTTACAGATAAGGGTTATCTGAAAACTCATGAAAGGATTCACACAGGAGAAAAGCCTTTCACATGTACAGAGTGTGGAAAAAGTTTTACAGAAATTAAATGTCTGAAAACTCATGAAATGATTCACACAGGAGAAAAGCCTTTCACATGTACAGAGTGTGGTAAAGGATTTACAAATAAGGGTCATCTGAAAACTCATGAAAGGATTCACACAGGAGAAAAGCCTTTCACATGTACAGAGTGTGGAAAAGGTTTTACACATAAGAGTAGTCTGAAAACTCATGAAATGATTCACACAGGAGAAAAGCCTTTTACATGTACAGATTGTGGAAAAGGTTTTACACAAATAAGTAGTCTGAAAACTCATGAAATGAATCACACAGGAGAAAAACCTTTCACATGTACAGAGTGTGGAAAAGGTTTTACACATAAGAGAAGTCTGAAAACTCATGAAATGAATCACACAGGAGAAAAGCCTTTTACATGTACAGAGTGTGGAAAAGGATTTACAAATAAGGGTAATCTGAAAACTCATGAAAGGATTCACACAGGAGAAAAGCCTTTTACATGTACAGAGTGTGGAAAAGGATTTACAGATAAGGGTCATCTGAAAACTCATGAAAGGATTCACACAGGAGAAAAGCCTTTCACATGTACAGATTGTGGAAAAGGTTTTACACGAATGGATTGTCTGAAAACTCATGAAAGGATTCACACAGGAGAAAAGCCTTTTACATGTACAGAGTGTGGAAAAGGATTTACAGATAAGGGTAATCTGAAAACTCATGAAAGGATTCACAAGGGAAGAAACCTTTCACATGTTTAGAAAGTGTAAAAAAGGTTTTTATTGAAATCGGGTATCACAAAACACCAAATATTTACACACACACAAACTTTATATACACAGTGTACAAACCTTTTTACAATTATCCTAAAGAGGACAAACTCTCTAAATAGTAGCATCAAAAATGATGTTATTGTAAATAATACTTTCTAAATCCCAGTTACAAAATCTCTATATCTCTTTGTTCCTCTATATATGTGCACCTCAGTTTCTCTCATATAAATGTGATAGAATCCAAACATGACACAGGAATATACAGATCTGTCCTCATACTGACCAGTTTACACAACCATTCACCACCAAAGCACCCCCAGTGTTGTTTATTAATATGCCAGTGTTAGGAGTTGTACGTTTGAGTTACAGAGGAGAAAATAATTATATTTACAGAATAAAGGAGTCTTTATATGAATATAGTGTTAGAAAATTATATAAACAAGAACATCAGTCTCAAATGATTGACATCTGGGAGATATATTTAACCCTTTCGTGACTGGGTTAAAGTGTCTACATCAGAACAACCGTTCCGATGTAGACAAATTGAAACCACGCGATCGTGCATACGATCGCAAGATTTCAATTATTGGATCGCATCTGGGGGGCGTCCCTACTACCCTAGGAATGCCCTCCAGACCACGATCAAATCCAAGAAGCACAGAAGGCTTCAGGACAGCCGTTGGCTATGACGTTCTATTCCGTCATAACGGCTCTAAAGCCCAGTGTAATTATGACGGAGTAGAATGGCATAACGGCATTAAAAGGTTAATGTGCACATCACGTGGATAACAGAGAGAAAATACACTGCATCACTGTAAAAATACGACTTAAAGGACATCAAATGACAGAGTTGAATTAGTATTGGAAGTCTATATGAGAGGCAAAAAAACATTTAATTTAAAACATATGCAACGATAAAACAAACACTTGCTAAAGTGTAGCATACATTAAAACAGTTGAAAATACATGACATGCATACATAAAACCATACAAGTTTAAAAGTCCATGTAAAAATAGGGGGTTGGATCTAGCAAGTAAACTTTAAACAGTTTTCGGCAAGGAGCTAGAAGAGAAAAATTTCAAATCAGAAGATACGCAAAAACCAAAGCAAAGGTGTTTAAGGCTTACCTACACCAGGAGTTGGTTCGTAGTTTCCTTAGGTAAAAGGTCCCATTGGCAATCAGGTTTTTCCGAAATAATATCCGTTGTGCTTGTTCTTTTTCAAAGACGCTTCTTGGCGGTATTTTTTAAAATCCGAGGTGCTAGTGATTCTAGGCTTCTCTGCACCTCTAGGACTACGGATGCCCAAATGGGACACAAACAGCAAGATAGAGCGTATAGAGCAACGCGTTTCAGCCATAACTGGCCTTTTTCAAGCTCTAAAGAGTAGTGCACCCTTACTGCTTAATATACTAATCCATATGCAAATGAGGTAATCTTAATTATAAGCAATGTATTAATAATACTTGATTGCATACAATATTTATCATATACAATATATTGATAGTAATTTATTATGATTTTAGAAGGTTTTATAATTAAATTGAATAATCATAGTTAAAAGTTATATGCAGAATAAGTGTACTATTACAAATCCTAATGCCCAGAAGGGGCGATCAGACAAGCAAAACAATGAACAATAGGGAGAGATCAAACACAATAAAGTGTATTTAAATTTATAAATCTAGTGTGAGTGTCCCTAATTTTTAAAAGGGATAAAGTGGAGAATAATTGATATAGATAAAACATATGCCCTAAATTATTCAATAAGACAAAAATATATAAATAAAAAAAGAAAAAGGAGAAAAGAAAACAGCAGCATGTTTGTGACCTTATAGTAGTAATGTATATAATGTTGCAAAGTTAAATAATGTTAACTAATATAATCGTGTTAAAAAGGTAAAACATTATTAATTTAGTGAATCTGTTTAGGCAATATTTAATATTATATAGTGGGGTGAATATTACACTTCATATTTTAATCATTTAGAAAAGGTCTTATTTTCTAAATGATTAAAATATGAAGTTTAATATTCATCCTACTATATATCCTTTTTCATTTTAAATTAATTTATTTTTGTCTTATTGAATAATTTAGGGCATATGTTTTATCTATATCAATTATTCTCCACTTTATCCCTTTTAAAAATTAGGGACACTATCACTAGATTTATACATTTAGATACACTTTATTGTGTTTGATCTCTCCCTATTGTTCATTGTTTTGCTTGTCTGATCGCCCCTTCTGGGCATTAGGATTTGTAATAGTACACTTGTTCTGCTTAAAACTTTTAAATACGATTATTCCATTTAATTATAAAACCTTCTAAAATCATAATAAATTACTATCAATATATTGCATATGATAAATATTGTATGCAATCAAGTATTATTAATACATTGCTTATAATTAAGATTACCTCATTTGCATATGGATTAGTATATTAAGCAGTAAGGGTGCACTACTCTTTAGAACTTGAAAAAGGTCAGTTACGGCTGAAACGCGTTTCTCTATCTTGCTGTTTGTGTCCCATTTGGGCATCCATGGTCCTAGAGGTGCAAAGAAGGCTAGAATCCCTAGCAGTTTGTATTTTAAAAAACACCACCAAGAAGAAGCGTCTTTGAAAAAGAACAAGCACAACAGGTATTTTGGAGGAGCCTGATTGCTACCTAAGAAAACAACGAACCAACTCCCGGCCTTAAACACCTTTGCTTTGGTTCTTGCGTATCTTCTGATTTGAGATTTTTCTCTTCGCCGAAAACAGTTTAAAGTTTACTTGCTGGATCCAACCCCCTATTTTAAACTTGTATGATTTTATGTATGTATGTCATGTATTTTCAATTGTTTTAATGGATGCTACACTTTAGCAAGTGTTTGTTTTATTGTTGCATATATATTTTTTAAATGTTTTTTGGCCTCTCATATAGACTTCCAATACTAATTCAACTCTGTCATTTGATGTCCTTTAAGCCATATTTTTACAGCGCTGCAGTGTATTCTCTCTGTTATATGAGGGTGTTTTGTAAGTATCTGTTTTTTGAGGTATAGGGATTCTCTATTTTTCACTGCTAGCTTAGCGACTTCTTGTTTCTGCGCTGATATCGCTTCTCCTTCTTTGCACACATCATGTGGATAAAGCTTTTCTTATAGCAATAGATGCTTAGCATTGTACATGTTATATACCAGAGGAATTACTGAGGGGAAACTGATTTTATTTCATGAGACACAATATCAGTAACCGGTACATACGTGATCATAATCAGTTTAATTTAAATGGCTACTATAACCTACATGTATACTGGGTATGTAATATGTGTGTCATGTGATCATAATCAGTTTAATTTAAATGGCTACTATAACCTACATGTATACTGGGTATGTAATATGTGTGTCATGTGATCATAATCAGTTTAATTTAAATGGCTACTATAACCTACATGTATACTGGGTATGTAATATGTGTGTCATGTGATCATAATCAGTTTAATTTAAATGGCTACTATAACCTATATGTATACTGGGTATGTAATATGTGTGTCATGTGATCATAATCAGTTTAATTTAAATGGCTACTATAACCTACATGTATACTGGGTATGTAATATGTGTGTCATGTTCTGTAACTTGATATTATGTCTGTTAGATGTTTTCATGTTAGTTAGAAGCCACAAGAACTGATAATAGCACATACTGTATATGTATATATATATATATATATATATATATAAAGGGAACGTTATATGTCTGATAAATCCCTTTGTATCAAGAGCACAAGTGTTAGGTATATTTATACAATTGTGTGCATATATCATGTAATGCTGCTGTTTACTATAATGATATACAATGTTTTTTCATGCAAATAAAAAATGATTGTAATCCAGACCAGTATTTTGTGTTTTTTGTTTAATTAACAACACAATATCACAGAATAATTAGGAAAACGTCATCAAAAACAAAAGCTAAATCTAACTCAGAGCAGCAATTTTACCCAACTTTTCATATTACTTCTATTATCTAATTTGCTTTGTTCTTTTGGTATCCTTTGTTATAGAGTAAACTTAGGAGGCTGATAGTATATGAGCTTAGGGGTGCGCACGTGTATTTAGCACTCTGTGCAGCAGTGTTTGTTACTATGTATAACATTGCTATAAATGTTCTTGCAAACTCTGCTGTCTGAAGATACGTGCACGCTCCTGAGTTAACTAGGATTACTCTTTAACAAAGGATACTAAGAGAACTAAGCACACATTATAATATAAATAAAATGGAAAGATGTTTGAAACGTCATGTTCTATCCACACCATTTAAGTTTAATTTTTACTTTACTGTCCCTTTAACAGTACATAAAACAATATCAAATTAACCCCCAACCTTCACCAACCCAGATTAATAATCACCAGCAAGACTTTATACACAGACATTTTCTGTTACTTAAATTATACTTAAAGGGACATAAAATCCAAATTTTTTCTTTCATGATTTATAAAGAGCGTTCAATTTTAAACAACTTTCTAATCTGCTTCATTCTTTTGATATTCTTTGCTGAAAAGCATATCTAGATATGCCCAGTAACTGCTGATTGTTAGATGCACATTGATGCCTCGTGTGATTGGCTCACCCATATTTCTTCAACAA
Organism: Bombina bombina; assembly: GCF_027579735.1. Taxonomy (NCBI): domain Eukaryota; kingdom Metazoa; phylum Chordata; class Amphibia; order Anura; family Bombinatoridae; genus Bombina; species Bombina bombina. The sequence continues at coordinate 90,938,903 of NC_069503.1, forward strand.
AGAATTTCTAAAGAATGAAGCAAATTAGATAATAGAAGTACATTGGAATGTTATTTAAAATTGCATTCTCTACCTGAATCATGAAAGATTTTTGGGGGGTTTAGTGTCCCTTTCATGATTTAGATTTGGGGGCCGAATTATAAAGCTCCGAATGGAGCTTGATGCCCCTGTTTCTGCGCGAGCCCTCAGGTTCCCTGGAAACAGCAATTATGAAGCAGCGGTCTAAAGACCGCTGCTCGATAACTTGTCTACCTGCTCTGAGGCTGCGGACATCAATCCGCCCGATCCTATACAATCAGGCTGATTGACACCCCCTGCTAGCGGCCAATTGGCCCCGAATCTGCAGGTGGCGGCATTGCACAAGCAATTCACAATAACTGCTTGTGCAATGATAAATGCTGACAGCGTATGCTACATCATATCATGTCCGCTCGCACTTTAATAAATTGACCCCAGAATGTGTCATTTTATGACTCTTTTAATTTTACTTCTGTTCTCAAACTTCTGTTATCCTGGGAACAGACTGCTGATTGGTAGCTACACACGTGCCTCTTGTCATTGGCTCACCAGATATGCTCAGCTAGCTCCCAGTTGTACATTGCTGCTCTATAGCTGACTTTGCAGGAGTTAAACACATAGTTATATACAATCAGTGGTACAACAATAAACTGATCTAATATATTTAAACATTATTACACCTTTATATCCCATTAATTAATAACAGACAATAATTATTATATCCTAAGTAATCAATTTCTTGTTAAATTTGTCACAATGTTATCTTCATTAAACAAGGACTCACAACAAGATAGCACAAAGCTAGATCTGACTAAAGGGACAGTAAACACCTTGAGACTGTAGTATAAACTAATTATTCCTAGGAAAACAACTTTACTTATACTTTCGATGTCTAAAAATATTGTTATATCAGCTGTGTGCCGGGATATTATCTGTGTGTCACAAACGTACAGTGACTAATAATGCAATAAACACAGAGAAATAACGTCACTGACTCACTATTTAATGTCTAATAGTATTGTTATATCAGCTGTGTGCTGGGATATTATCTGTGTGTCACAGACGTACAGTGACTAATAATGCAATAAACACATAGAAATAACGTCACTGACACTATTTAATGTCTAATAGTATTGTTATATCAGCTGTGTGCCAGGATATTATCTGTGTGTCACAAACGTACAGTGACTAATAATGCAATAAACACATAGAAATAACGTCACTGACTCACTATTTAATGTCTAATAGTATTGTTATATCAGCTGTGTGCCGGGATATTATCTGTGTGTCATAGACGTACAGTGACTAATAATGCAATAAACACATAGAAATAACGTCACTATAATTATTATATCCTAAGTAATCAATTTCTTGTTAAATTTGTCACAATGTTATCTTCATTAAACAAGGACTCACAACAAGATAGCACAAAGCTAGATCTGACTAAAGGGACAGTAAACACCTTGAGACTGTAGTATAAACTAATTATTCCTAGGAAAACAACTTTACTTATACTTTCGTTGTCTAATAGTATTGTTATATCAGCTGTGTGCCAGGATATTATCTGTGTGTCACAGACGTATAGTGACTAATAATGCAATAAACACACAGAAATAACTTCACTGACTCACTATTTAATGTCTAATAGTATTGTTATATCAGCTGTGTGCCGGGATATTATCTGTGTGTCACAGACGTACAGTGACTAATAATGCAATAAACACATAGAAATAACGTCACTGTCTCACTATTTAATGTCTAATAGTATTGTTATATCAGCTGTGTGCCGTGATATTATCTATGTGTCACAAACGTACAGTGACTAATAATGCAATAAACACAGAGAAATAACCTCACTGACTCACTATTTAATGTCTAATAGTATTGTTATATCAGCTGTGTGCTGGGATATTATCTGTGTGTCACAGACGTACAGTGACTAATAATGCAATAAACACATAGAAATAACGTCACTGACACTATTTAATGTCTAATAGTATTGTTATATCAGCTGTGTGCCAGGATATTATCTGTGTGTCACAAACGTACAGTGACTAATAATGCAATAAACACATAGAAATAACGTCACTGACTCACTATTTAATGTCTAATAGTATTGTTATATCAGCTGTGTGCCGGGATATTATCTGTGTGTCATAGACGTACAGTGACTAATAATGCAATAAACACATAGAAATAACGTCACTGACTCACTATTTAATGTCTAATAGTATTGTTATATCAGTTGTGTGCCGGGATATTATCTGTGTGTAACAAACGTACAGTGACTAATAATGCAATAAACACATAGAAATAACGTCACTGACTCACTATTTAATGTCTAATAGTATTGTTATATCAGCTGTGTGCCGGGATATTATCTGTGTGTCACAAACGTACAGTGACTAACAATGCAATAAACACATAGAAATAACTTCACTGACTCACTATTTAATGTCTAATAGTATTGTTATATCAGCTGTGTGCCGGGATATTATCTGTGTGTCACAAACGTACAGTGACTAATAATGCAATAAACACATAGAAATAACGTCACTGACTCACTATTTAATGTCTAATAGTATTGTTATATCAGCTGTGTGCCGGGATATTATCTGTGTCTGTGTGTCACAGACGTACAGTGACTAATAATGCAATAAACACATAGAAATAACTTAACTGACTCACTATTTAATGTCTAATAGTATTGTTATATCAGCTGTGTGCTGGGATATTATCTGTGTGTCACAAACATACAGTGACTAATAATGCAATAAACACATAGAAATAACTTCACTGACTCACTATTTAATGTCTAATAGTATTGTTATATCAGCTGTGTGCCGGGATATTATCTGTGTGTCACAGACGTACAGTGACTAATAATGCAATAAACACATAGAAATAACGTCACTGACTCACTATTTAATGTCTAATAGTATTGTTATATCAGCTGTGTGGCGGGATATTATCTGTGTCTGTGTGTCACAGACGTACAGTGACTAATAATGCAATAAACACATAGAAATAACTTAACTGACTCATTATTTAAAGTCTAATAGTATTGTTATATCAGCTGTGTGCTGGGATATTATCTGTGTGTCACAAACATACAGTGACTAATAATGCAATAAATACATAGAAATAACTTCACTGACTCACTATTTAATGTCTAATAGTATTGTTATATCAGCTGTGTGTGCCGGGATATTATCTGTGTGTCACATACGTACAGTGACTAATAATGCAATAAACACATAGAAATAACTTCATTGACTCACTATTTAATGTCTAATAGTATTGTTATATCAGCTGTGTACCATGATATTATCTATGTGTCACAAACGTACAGTAACTAATAATGCAATAAACACACAGAAATAACGTCACTGGCTCACTATTTAATGTCTAATAGTATTGTTATATCAGCTGTGTGCCGGGATATTATCTGTGTGTCACAGACGTACAGTGACTAATAATGCAATAAACACATAGAAATAACTTCACTGACTCACTATTTAATGTCTAATAGTATTGTTATATCAGCTGTGTTCCGGGATATTATCTGTGTGTCACAAACGTACAGTGACTAATAATGCAATAAACACATAGAAATAACGTCACTGACTCACTATTTAATGTCTAATAGTATTGTTATATCAGCTGTGTGCCGGGATATTATCTGTGTGTCACAGACGTACACTGACTAATAATGCAATTAACACATAGAAATAACTTCACTGACTCACTATTTAATGTCTAATAGTATTGTTATATCAGCTGTGTGCCGGGATAGTATCTGTGTGTCACAGACGTACAGTCACTAATAATGCAATAAACACATAGAAATAACGTCACTGACTCACTATTTAATGTCTAATAGTATTGTTATATCAGCTGTGTGCCGTGATATTATCTATGTGTCACAAACGTACAGTGACTAATAATGCAATAAACACACAGAAATAACGTCACTGGCTCACTATTTAATGTCTAATAGTATTGTTATATCAGCTGTGTGCCGAGATATTATCTGTGTGTCACAAACGTACAGTGACTAATAATGCAATAAACACATAGAAATAACTTCACTGACTCACTATTTAATGTCTAATAGTATTGTTATATCAGCTGTGTGCTGGGATATTATCTGTGTGTCACAGATGTACAGTGACTAATAATGCAATAAACACATAGAAATAACCTCACTGACTCACTATTTAATGTCTAATAGTATTGTTATATCAGCTGTGTGCCAGGATATTATCTGTGTGTCACAAACGTACAGTGACTAATAATGCAATAAACACATAGAAATAACTTCACTGACTCACTATTTAATGTCTAATAGTATTGTTATATCAGCTGTGTGCTAGGATATTATCTGTGTGTCACAAACGTACAGTGACTAATAATGCAATAAACACATAGAAATAACTTCACTCACTCACTATTTAATGTTGAAGCCGTTTTAATGTTTCTCCGCTCCTTGCAAGTGATCCGCTTGCTTACGGTATGTCTGGGTGTCACTCACTTTTGCCTCCAGTTGAATTATCGATCCGTATGCACTCTCTTGTGCTACTAGTCACTTCCGGTCATGGCAAGTTTCCTGTGTAGCTGTAGGTTTCCTCCGGCAGCTGCACTCCAACACTTCAGTGGTACAAAGGGTCCCCACTGTTATAGTGATTCCTCTATTCACTACATATAAACTGTAATAAACAGACAGCAGGGAACAGTCCTATTCATAAAGACGGTTTTATTAGAAAGATGCAGTATTATCGTGACCTCATCAGAGACGTCTGAAGAGCAAAACGCATAAGAATGGTCCTGATAATGCTGCATTCTTTCTAATAAAGTAGCTGTAATCCATAAGGTTGTTCTCTGTAATTTGCTTTATTTATTATATTTACCTTCATTATTTATTTTGCCCCATTTTCCTATAATTTAAGTCTGAATTTTGTGTATTTTTCAGTCCTGAAAACTAAAAGTGCACATAGCAGCATCACATATCTGCCCATAAATTGTTTCTTTTTGATCCAGGAGTTATATTTTACTATAAGGTACTGTATAAAGGGCTCCATTTATCATTGTAATTCTCCTACATTTGCGCCTATAAATACGCTGTCGTAATATTTTTCCTATTTATCAAAGCAAAATACGCCTAAAATTAAGCAAATACAACCGGAAAATTCTCCCACATGTGCACCAAAGAATGCTTAAAAATTCGCTTTTTCCGTGGTATCTTTAGAAATACGCCTCACTAATCACCAGAAATCAGATTTAGCATTATTTTGCGCCTTAGGAGAACCGGAAATTCTCCTACAAATACGACAATGAAAGTTCTCCATAACCACTGTGGAGAACATTGAATTGATTCAAATTTTTTTGCGAGAGAAAATGGAATACTTCTTAATTTTGGCTGCTATTTCATTGGCAAGGGGCTGTGAAAATCGTCTACATGATGCAAATATGCCCTTGCGGAGACGCCAAAGAGTGTCCAGAGTGTTTCTACCCTGTTGTGGACTTCAGGCATTGTCAGATAAGGAGATTACGCAAAATTTATGATTAATAGGGAGAGTATACTCAATCTCTATGCCCTTATACAAAATGGCATTGATCCTAGAAAAAGAAGAACAAAGGGCTATACCTGGATTGTTAAAATTATTGGCTGTTTTGCATTTCCTGGCAACAGGCTCATTTCAGGCTCTCTCTAGTGCTGTGGTGGGCATGAGTCAGCCTTCATTTTGCAGACATTTAAGGATTGTTTTAAAATCTATTCTGAAGCATCTGACAAAGTTTTTTTTTATGTACCCAAAAATGTGCAGGAATGGCACACAATAAAGGCATGCCTAATGTTCTAGGTGCAATTGATTGCACCCATATTGCTCTAAGACCACCATCCTTAAGGGAGGAGCAGTATAGGAATAGAAAAAACTTCCATTCACTCAATGTACAGGCAGCGTGTGATGCAAACTTTAGAATTTGGGCTGTGCGTTCAGGATTTCCAGGGTCATGCCATGATTTCCACATTCTAAAACAATCAGCATTATTTGCATCATTTGAACATGGAGACATGCCACACGGTTGGCTATTGGGTGAATATAACATTTTTTTCTATTGTGTTATTGTAACAGTGAAATGTGATTTATGTTTAAATGAAAATGTAACCATTTTTCTATTTAAAAATTTTTCATATACCTATTATTTGGTTTATTTCATTGAACATAGATGTAGATGACTTTTAGTTCAATGTACATCAAGGATTATCAACAACCAAAAATTTTTTTCTTAAAGTGTAGTATCTTTTTTTTTATTTATATATATTTTTTTTGTTTACATGTCCATATATATCCATCAATGAGTTTTTTTTGGTTTTTTTTTAGCTGTGTTTCAAATATATTTCCATCTTAATATGGGAAGAGTCCACAGCTGTATTCCTTACTTGCGTGAAATACTGACTCTGACACCCCAGCCAAAGGCTTAAATACATTCCTCATAACCATAGTCATTCTTTGCCTTTGTCACAGGAGGTTGGAAGAGAAGTGTCAGAAGATTTCGGAGTAGTCTCTTATGGAGGGTAGTACTCTTCGAGATGGGACTGGAGTTTTAAGTAGTCCTGTCAGCCTCTCAGTGAGAGCTTGGATGAAAGTTAGATTCTGGAGATGCAGGGAGAGTCTTTCTGTGAAACCATCCCAGCTCAAATTAACAGCTCCTTAAACAATCAGCATTGACGAGTTTCGCTTCCTGCTTTATTCACTCAAGTCCATCTCAGAAGCGATGCTACTATCTGACACTTGAAGGGCCATGTTACTGTTCCACGGCATAGATTCTGGTGAGATTGATTTTTTATACATGTATGCTAATGCAAGAAGACGGTCACAGTGTGACTCCTTTTATCTGTATAGAATCAAGGGTTAATATCTCCTGAGGGGGATTATTGAACAGTGGGGAATAATCTTATGTTTATTTGATTTTATGCTGCTTTTATGTGTGAGATGTTATGGGCTCATAAGCTGTCCTTTCCCTTTTTCCTGACCGGGTGTCTATCAGAGAGAAGTCCATAAATCTCTGTACTGTCTGGGTCATGGGAGGGGATGAGTGCCCCAGCCATTGGGATATAAAGGTGTTTTTTTTTTTAATTAAATAGGATGTTTTATTTTCTATAATTCTCCTGTTATTGCTCTAGCGATGGAGGATTCTGTTATTTTAGAGGGTACTCCCTCTATTCCTAAGAGTAATTCCTGTTTATAGTCTGAGGAGGCCTTATATTTACCCCCTCAATTATGTTCCATATGCCTTGATAATGTGATTATTTCAAACATGTTTGATACCACTGAGCAGTCCACCTCTGAGGAGTTGTCGTCCAGTGAGGTACGTACCCTACATTAAGCTCCCTCTACACATGCAATTTCCCAAAGCATTGCTGATTCTCCATCTGGAGGGGGCCTTTTTCCTGCCAGACGTTACTGCGCAGTTCAGATGGCGGTGTCTGCGGCCTTTAATGCTTTACCTCGCCCTGCTAAGCGCAAGCGAAAGGTTACATATTGCACTCTTTCACAGAGTACATCAAATAATTTATTGGATATCTCTGATAGGTTATCCAAGGATGAAGTTCTTTCCGAGATTTCAAAGTATGAATATTCTGGGTCGGAGTCTGCTGCCTCTAATCCTCCGGCTGCAGAGGAACCAGACTTTAGTTTTAGGAATTTGCGCTTTCTTCTAAAGGAAGTTTTTGGCGAATTCAGAGGTTCCAGAGGCCAAATTGCCTGATGAACCTTTGATTCCTAACTTGGATAGAGTTTGAGGACAGGGTGGTACCTTATCCTTCCCTGCTCCTGTTAGATGGCGAACATTATTAAGAAGGAATGGGACAGGATCAGATTCCTTGTTCCTCTCTTCTTCCTTTAACAAATTGTTCCCGGTCTTGGACTCTCAGTGGAGTTGTAAGGTTCTGTCCCTAAAAGGGATGGCGCTATCTTCACCCTTGCTTTAAGGGAATGCTATCCTGCTTGAGAATTGCTCTTCGTTTAAAGAGCCCATGGATAAAGGATAGAAACTCTGTTAAGAAGTTTCAACATACAGGATATTTGTTTTAACCGGCGGCGGCTGTTGCTGGAGAAACTACCTTCTGGTGTGACTCATAGCATTTGATCTGGGTAGAGGGTCCCCTCAACATTACTCAGGAAAGATTTACATCCTTGAGGGTTGTTAATTCTTTTATCTGTGATGCTATTAGGCAGATTATTTGCCTGAATGCTAAGGCTTCAGCTTTTTCTATTCAGGCCTGTCGGGCTCTGGCTGAAGTCATGGTCTGCGGGTATGACTTCTAAGTCTAGACTTCTTTCCCTCCCCTTTAAGGGAATAATTTTGTTTGGTCCAGGCCTGGACTCAATTATCTCCATGGTCACAGGTGGCAAGGTTGCCCTCCTACCGCAAGAGAATATGAACTAGTCTATGGGACAATTTTTGTTCCTTTTGTTCTGATAAATCCCATGTCTGCAGTACTCCACTAAGCCTGAGCAAACCAAGAGCTCTTGGAAGCCGGCTCTGTCCTGGAATAAATCCAAGCAGAACAAGAAGCCTGCCGTGTCTAAGTTGGCATGAATAAGTGGTCCCTGGTCCTCTTATGGATTGTGTTGGGGGCAGACTCGCTCTTTTCAGTCACTTGGTTCAGGTATGTGCAGGATCCATGGGTCCTGGAGGTCTTAGCTCAGAGTTACAAGATAGGTTTCAAGTCTCAGCCACCCAAGGGAAGATTCTTCCTCTCTCTCCTATAATCCTGACTAGAGAGGGGGGAAGCCTTTTTGGGGTGTGTATGGGATCTGTCCTCTTAATAGTTATTGTCCCAGTGTCCTTTGCAGTGAGAGGTTTGGAATACTATTCAAACCTTTTCCCAAAGAAGGAGGAAACTATCCATCCGATTCTGGACCTAAAGTGCTTAAACAAGTTTTTAAATGTCCCCTCGTTCAAGATGGAGACAATAAGGTCCATTCTTCCCCTCGTTCGTGAAGAGCAGTTCATTACCATGATAGATCTGAAGGATGCTCCCTTCACATACCAATCCTCAAGGACCACTTCCAGTCCTAAGGTTTGCATTCCTGGACCAGCACTTCCAGTTTATTGCCCTTACGTTTGGTCTAGCTATGGCTCCAAGAAATTTTTCGAAAGAGTGGACCATTCAGAATCTCTCCTCTGTCTTCTTTGATCCCATGGGTGGAAAATAAATATATAGAGAGAGTTCTCTTGTAGCAAGAACCAGGGTAGAATTTTCAGGTACTATAATAGAAACCATGAGAATATTTCTCTCAGACCAGAGACGTTGCAAGCTAGCTTCAACATGTCTTGCCCTCTAGACCTCCTTAAGGCCATCTGTGGCTCAGTGTATGGAGGTGATTGGTCTCATGGTGTCCAGCATGGACATCATTTCCTTTGCCAGGTATCACCTCAGACTGTTGCAACTGTGCATGCTGAAACAGTGGAACAGCAATCATTATGATCTGTCTCAACAGTTTTCACTGGACAACCGATCAAAAGAATCACTCCCTTGGTGGTTTTGTCTGGTTCTCTTGTCCCAAGGGACATCCATCTCAAGACCATCCTGGGTGATTGTGAATTCCGTTGCGAGTCTGTCAGGATTGGAAGCTGTTTGTGGTGCCAGGAAGGCACAGAGCCTATGGACTCTTCAGACAATATACAATGCTCTGAAGGCTTAGCCTCTGCTGGGTTCATCCCAGTTTATCAGATTCCAATCAGACAATATACCCTCTGTGTTTTGTGACAGCGGTGGCCTGTCTGGGTTTTGTGATGGGCTGTGGTTAGTACTGTTGATTGTAGGTCTTCTGCAATCATCTCTCCTTTTGTGATCTACTGGCTGTGGTCTGTTTTCCTGAGGTGAGAAGTTCCCGGGCAGTGATATTTGGATTTGCAGCGTTTCACAAAAGTCATTTATGTCTTCCATTCTTCTGAATATGGTAGTCTTATCGCATTTTGTGGCTGTTATACTGACCGGGAATCCCCATCTGTATTGGATCTTCTTTGTTCTTAAGACTGAGGTTATAAACTGTAGCTCCCTACGCTTTTGGAGTGTGGTAGGGCTGATGTCAGCAAATACTTGAATCAGTACTCCTGCATGAGTAAACTGAGGTTTCAGTCTGGCTTGTCACAATATAACCTCCTTGTCTCTATGGTTTAAGAATTTTACTATCACATAACTCGGTGGGTCTTTAGCTGGAGGTTTCGCCCTAAGGGCCCTATGCGCCCTTTCCATTATTACTTTTGAGTATGTGCTTGTGCCTTTCAACGTTCTGCAGAGATCCTGGAGGTATCGTTGTAATGCCGCGGGTGTAATGGTTTCTGGTACACCTCTGAACCGCAGATTATTTCTGTGGCCCCTATTGTCCAAGTCGTCTACTTTATCTAGTAAATTTTGAATGGTTTCTTCCTGGTTGTAAGAAAGATGCGACAGCTAATTTCTGCAGATCTTCCCTTGTTATCTCTAGGGATTGGGCCTGAGTCTCTGAAGTGTGGGCTTGTGCTTCAGTTACCCTTGTTGAAGTCAATGGTGGGTCCTCTATTTGTGTGTGCATTTACACAGCTGCTGGTTTTAAAAATTGATTGATAATTTTGTTGTTAGAGGGTGTGACAGTTTTTTATGACTTCTTTGCCGGAATTACTTTGTGATCTGGAAGTATGCTTACTTCCCATTATTTGTTCTAGTCCTTGTTTGCGTTGGGACTTTTGATTGTAAATGCTGCTAATTTCTTGTTTTAGTTGTGCCCTCTAAGATGGTGATATATACAGCACTGGGGTGATATGTAGATTAGGCTGTATTACTTTTATTACAGGTAGTCTTCTGTCGAGTTCTGCTGTATCAGGTCTTTTTGGTGTTTTTTGAAGTGTTGACCTGTTATGGGGCTCTTCTGCACTAACAGCTACTTCTTTTATGTTATAAGTTGATGCTTTCCCAGCTTTTTGATAATAACCTCATTGTGTGGGGCAGTCTGCTGCAATGTTTTTTGTATTTATAGCCAGCAGCTCTATTTACAGGGAATGTTGCTCTCTACTTTAATGCTGTGGTGATCGCACCTACTCTGATACTGCGTATGCTGCCGGTCCCGCTGTGTAATGTGTGTACCTGCGTAGTGTGGCCTTCTGCAGTCCCGGTGCCTTCTGTGGTCGCGGGCCTATTTGCGGTAAAACTTCACCTCCTTTCGGTTCCGCCTTTGTGCCCCTGGTGTATGTTAGGAAGTTCCCCCTACACTGACCGCTGATTTCACTTATGCAGGGATCATTCAGATACAGGATCAGGAGATTAGGGCCTAGGAGCTTTTCTAGCAAGTGGCCATCTCCAGTGCGTCCAAGTTCCCCGCCCCCGTAAAAAAAGTTATTTTAAAATGAATATTGTTTCTGGCCACTTTGAAATGGCTGCCAAGCTCAGCCCACTGATGATGACATGATCTGAGCTGCATATAGTGTCCAATCATGAAAGGCTCAATAGTTGAATTCAACAGACTGTCATTGCTATTCAGCAGAGTGCCTAGATGCAGCCCAGATCATGATGTCATCAGTGGGTGGAGCTTGGCAGCCATTATTCATATTAAAATAACTTTTATACTGTTTCTGCTGCATGATGTAGAAAGGGGTGCAGGAGGCTATTTGCAGATAAATCTAAGGTAAGACTTTAAAATGACTAAGGTATAGACTGTCCCTTCAACTCCTGCAAAGTCAGCTATAGAGCAGAAATGTACTACTGGGAGCTAACTGAGCATATCTAATGAGCCAATGACAAAAGGCACGTGTGTAGCCACCAGTCAGCTCTCAGTTGTACATAAAAGTTTGATAACAGAAGTGAAATTAAAAGTGTCATAAAATTACACATTCTATCTGAATCATGAAAGTGTAATTTCTTATCCCTTTAATTAAGATTTAAGTAACAGAAAATGTCTGTGTATAAAGTCTTGCTGGTGATTAATAATCTAGGTTGGTGAAGGTCAGGGGTTAATTTGATATTGTTTATGTACTGTTAAAGGGACAGTGTTAGGCGTTTTTTTCAGGAGAGGGATGTCAGTTCAGAACTGGGCATCGGGCACACCGTACCAACTGGAAATTAATACATTATTTGTTCAGGATATCCATGAGAATAGAATTCAGACCACGCAGCAATGAGTCTAAAAACGATTATGTTTATTGAAAGACACACAACATGTCTTATAGACAGCAAGTACAGCATACAGGGTTAACTTGATGACACGTTATGACTGCGTCATATCATACCATATTTCAGGAACAAAAGAAGCTTATTAAAATATATGAGAGAAAGAGGAGTATGAAGGAGTGTTTCTTATAACAGTAGCGAAAATACATCTGTGCGCCTATTTCAGCTTAAAGCAAGGTCATTTCGGCCTCTTACCTAGATAACGGACTTCCGGGCGTCTTGCCAGGAACCTTTGCAAGGCCAATATTACTAATACAATTCTTACTAACATCAGCATATTTCTCACTACATAATAACTGCTATAATAAAAGATTAATTAGACAAGATGGATGCCTAAGACAAAATGGCGCTCAAGAACAAGATGGCGCTAGCCATGCTAACAATTCCTAACATACCACCCTTTTATTCTAACAGAATAACATAAAAATAGAAAGGCACAGAAAATGAGGAAAGCCTTTAACAACAGTCTGAGCCTAATACTACAGGAACAGGACTCTATGTGAGAATACTATAGAGAAAAATATTCACATGTTGTGGTATAATTTTATAGGCTAATAGGGCACAATTTGTCACTGCACATAGGTGCAGCCTCTCCAATACACTCTGTCTACCTTCCAGCATCCCTAAACTACTGGTCTATCTGCACAAAGACCCAACCACCCCCCCCATCTACTCCCAAACAACGCTGCATCTTTTGTTTCTCCACCTGCATTGCTAGCACCTCCCCAATATGTCCAACAGTTCTTTGCTCTGTACACTCTCCACAGTGAAGCATGACATGGGAACAGCACAAATGTCTCTAGGTGGCCTCTGATCACTTTAAGAACAGTCTTTGTCCTCTTAGAGCGCTTCACCTTCCTCAGACACTTTGCTTTAACACAGTTCATTTGCAGTAGGGGTGCTTATCCAGTGTTCTTCCGCAGGGAGATGCTAGAAGTCTGATGGTTTGTTCATGGGGTAGACAAGGCAGCCAGTGGATATCCATGGCAAGCAGACACTCGAGTCAGAAGGAGTCTAAGAAGAAAACAAAACAGCACAAGATGAGTACACACCCGATACAATCACAATTATGTCCAAATAAAACTGTTTTCATATTTTTTTTTAAAAGAATTCCTGTAGCTTAACTCATCCTATGTCATTTAAAACCAAAAAAAAAAAAATTGTGGATATATAATACAAACTAAATACATTGATACTTTTACAGAGAATAACTTACAGCTTCTCTATACAATTTGAAAGATACTTCATGAATACTAAGCAAGTGAAAACTGCTAGACTTCATCAAGAGGCTGAATGGCTATGCTAAAACTTATGCTAAGGTCTGCCCTGTAACAAAAATGAAAAAAATAAAACAGTCAATAAAAATATTTTCTTTAAAATGAATTTCTTTACACTTTCTCTTAGAACTACTAACACAAATAACCTAGTGTTGCTTTATTCTGCACAGCTACTATCTATAATGTTTATAATTCTCCAACTATAATCTTAATAGTCAACAATCTCATCTGATATAAACACTACTAGTTTACTAATTATTTTATGCAACCTAAATTCTCTCACACTCCTGTATGGGGAAAGAATACAATCATAACATTATTTAAAACTACAAAATCTCTTAAAGGTAAACACATCTTTATGGTAAGATAAATCCTTTCTTTGACAAACATCTGGAATTACCAAATTCAAATTGCAGATACCATTCCAATTAATCAAAGGGAAACAAACTACATTTGCTTTCATAAACTATAATTATGCTAGTCCCTAAACAAATATTTCTCTGTATAATTAATATAAACTTCTAGCTGAGACATGTCCAGGTGCAAACATATTTTCTATACTCATGGGCCATTCAATAAGTTATAATACTGCATGGTTTAGAGTTACGCTTATCTAAAGGGTTACTTTGTTTAAGTACATAAACTACAATGTGCACTAATACCAATAAGGCATACTTTTCTGTAGAAAAAACTATATGATTTTTTATAACTAATATGATCAACAAAAATAACACAAATACAAGAGAATACAAAACAAGTAATATAAGTAAACAAGTTAAAACAATACTCCCCTAATTTAATTGGTTGACCCTGTAACAGCATAACAGGTCCTCAATATCAACCGGCAAGGCACAGTCTAGAGAAGGATAGTCTTTATGTTCTGAAGACACACATCAGAGGAAACAGTCATAGATTACCCAGAGTCCAGTTCTGGGGCTGGTACCAGCATGCAAAGCAAAGAATGGATCCAAAGATAGTTCAGCAACTTTTACTGCAGTATGGTGGTTAAAGCAAGCTTGACAAAAGGTATTTTATCTTAATTTTTCTCCCTTTAAAAGGTTTACTTGCATTCAATCTTCAATCTTTTGAAGAGTGCACTATGGAATTTTATCTGTACAGATTTTACCTAAATATGAAAAACTCAAAAATAATTCAGTTAGTGTCTTTAATCTCTGGATACAGCTTCATGATCTCATCCTGCAAATACAAATATTGTGTTAGGAATAAAATAGAAAAATTAAAACATTTTAGGTTCACTTTCTTACTTAAAATAATAATCACCCAAATCACATAAAGATACTCATCAATACTTATCAATATTTCCCCCTTGTTTGCGTGAAACATCCCATGTGGCATGCAATCACAAGATAACATGAAACTAAAAGACAAATCATGCACTCCACTCATGCACGCAGAATATTATTCTCAATACAGGGGTGTATTAAGGCATAGGCCAACAAGGCCGGTGCCTAGGGCAGCAGAAGAATTTTGAGTCCCTAGGGCCACTCTACTGAACTCAGGGCCGGGTGGCTAAATCAACCAATTACTAATGACTTAAATGGCTGGCTATTGCTATCCTATGGGATTGTATGTGGGTGCGCATGATGTGGTGACAGTGGAGGCGGAGCTCACTTGCGCAGCCTGGCCTGGACTGAGAGGGAATGCGGTATTCTTCCTGGCTCCAGCGCGTGATTGAGACTCACACAGACTACACAGTGCAGTGTGCACTACACCGTGACCACTGTGAAACAGCATATGCCTTTCTCCCTTCAATACATCTTCATTAGGAATTAAAATACTGAAACGGATTAGTCACTAAGTACTTGTACATTTACTGTTTGTCTATCTGTCATACATGCAAAGAATAAGTATTTATTGCTGAATCTATACAACTATGTGACTTAAAACACATCTGAAAATATGTTGCATGCATTTAATACATTCAGAAACAGTACAAGTATATACTTTATTATGATTGTATCATGTGACTTTATCCCCTAGGATACAATTCCTAAACCTATCATAACTACTGTTGTATTTTTTAAGTACTTTTAAAGGGACAGTATACACTCATTTTCATATAACTGCATGTAATAGACACTACTATAAAGAATAAGATGCACAGATACTGATATAAAAATCCAGTATAAAATGGTTTAAAAACGTACTTAGAAGCTTTCAGTTTAACTCTGTTGAAAAGGCAGTTGGAAAGCCCACTGCAAGTGGGAAATAAGACACTCCCCCCTCCCCCTTCTTTTGCATATGAAAAGACCCTTTACACAAACAGGAGCAAGCTGGAGAAGGTAGCTTACGGTATTCAAATAAAACTTTGGGGCTTGGTTAGGAGTCTGAAAATCAGAGCAATGTTATTTAAAAATAAGCAAAACTATACATTTTTAAAAAAAACTAACTTTATGGGCTTTATAAATAGATCATCTACAAAACATTTATGCAAAGAAAAAAATGAGTGTATAATGGCCCTTTAAAGGTCAGTTTGTATATTCATTACATATTTATCCAAGCAGATATTTTGCTTAAATAACTGTCAATCACCAAAGAAGATGTTTAAGGTTAAATAACTACCTACTGATAAACTATCATACAGTGAAGGATATTTTGTTATGATATAAACACTTTAATCATCTGACTTGCAAATTAATGTCTTTATATATATATATATATATATATATATATATATATATATATATATATATATATATATATATATATATATATATATATATATATATAGTAATATAAGGCAAAGTGCACTCCAGATTTTAGTCCATAACAGCCTTGGGTGCTATATCAAAATTACAATAGCATCGAAACATGAAGCACTCCAAAGGTCTTGTATACTGATCACCTTTATTTGTGAACGTTTTCGGGCATAAAATAGCCCGTCCTCAGACTTACAAAGTTACAAAAACTTACCACCAAGCTGTGCTTATAACCACCACCAAACAATTGTGTCCACGCTCTCCACGGTAGATGCGCCTCCCAGAACGAGTGATGTCATCATCCATGGCAACGTGCAAGGGACTACAAAACAGCAAAACGGAATAAAATGAACAGATCAAAAAATAAACAGATCACAAAAAATAAACCAGACAAATATGCATCCTGTCATAGCGCATAAGAGAAAAAGTTAATTACATGTGAGATTCACTGCAGTGTTATCAACGCCGCTCCTAGCCCAGCCGTGCGGTTGCCAAGGGAACCAAAACAAACAAGGCTGAACTGTCAAAAAAAGGGACGGCACACGAGGGGGGCGTGGAAGAGAAGTTGCTAAACTAATTATAGCCACATATTATTATGCAATATACATCACAAAAAAGGCATGTCTCCAAATTACAAAATAGTTCTAACACTAAACCAAAGAAACCCATAATTGAACCAATACACAAATCAAAGCTATATGGCTAGGTTGCTAGGCAACCAAGAAACATAAGAAATTATTACTGGAGATATCAAGTACGATAAAAAAGGGGCAATATTTGTAAAGTACACCGCTCAACAGAAAATGGCATTAACACCTTGGACACCAAAAATATAGTGAATGAAACTCAGGGAAGCCAGACTGTACAGCGGTGTCCTTCACAAATCAAAAATAACATTATTTGCAAATATATAGAGAATAATATAGTGGTCATTTTAGTATTAATACAGTAAAATGTTAACTAAACTCAGCCAAAAAATTAGGCCATCAAAGAAAAATATTAATACATAACTTAATCATCAGCAAAACCAGATATCACAAGTAAAGCAAATAAAATCTCAGAAATAAATAGTGGATCTCATAAATTTATAAACTATACACATATTTTTATTGATGTAATTGAATGATTCAGGACTCCCACAAGAGACACCAATACTGAATGGAGGTTATAAAAACACCTGCCAATCCAATTGGGTGTTAAGTCCATAGGGAACAAGGGTATTCAACTTGAATGTCCATTTTGCTTCCTTTTGTAGAAGCAAACGGTTTCTGTACCCTCCTCTTGGCAATGGCGGTACATGATCAATGATTGTGTACTTAAGGTCCATCACGCTGTGCTGTAGTTCCAGAAAATGTCTGGCTAACGGTTGTTCCGATGAACCCTTTGTAAGAGCCACCTTAATTGCAGAACGATGGTTTGCCATACGTGTATGCAAGTCGTCGGTAGTCTTACCTACATAATACAACCCACAAATACAATGTAGGAGGTATATTATGTGTGTAGTGGTACACGTAAGTCGAAATCTATGTTTATAGATTTTGTGTGGGTGGGTGAAACATGAGCCAGTTATCAGTCCTCCGCATGTTTTGCAGCCGAGGCATCGGAAGGCTCCAGGTTTTTTGATGTCTAACCATGTAGATGATCTGTAACTGTGTATAGGGTCAGTTTTGATTAATAGATCACGTAGTGATTTCGACCTTCTGTAACCCACCCTAATTAGATAACTGGCTCATGTTTCACCCACCCACACAAACGCAAAATCTATAAACATAGATTTCGACTTACGTGTACCACTACATACATAATATACCTCCTACATTGTATTTGTGGGTTGTATTATGTAGGTAAGACTAACGACGACTTGCGTACACGTATGGCAAACCATCGTTCTGCAATTAAGGTGGCTCTTAAAAAGGGTTCATCGGAACAACCGGTAGCCAGACATTTTCTGGAACTACAGCACAGCGTGATGGACCTTAAGTACACAATCATTGATCATGTACCGCCATTGCCAAGAGGAGGGGACAGAAACCGTTTGCTTCTACAAAAGGAAGCAAAATGGACATTCGAGTTGAATACCCTTGTTCCCTATGGACTTAACACCCAATTGGATTGGCAGGTGTTTTTATAACCTCCATTCAGTATTGGTGTCTCTTGTGGGAGTCCTGAATCATTCAATTACATCAATAAAAATATGTGTATAGTTTATAAATTTATGAGATCCACTATTTATTTCTGAGATTTTATTTGCTTTACTTGTGATATCTGGTTTTGCTGATGATTAAGTTATGTATTAATATTTTTCTTTGATGGCCTAATTTTTTGGCTGAGTTTAGTTAACATTTTACTGAATTAATACTAAAATGACCACTATATTATTCTCTATATATTTGCAAATAATGTTATTTTTGATTTGTGAAGGACACCGCTGTACAGTCTGGCTTCCCTGAGTTTCATTCACTATATTTTCTTATGTTTCTTGGTTGCCTAGCAACCTAGCCATATAGCTTTGATTTGCGTATTGGTTCAATTAGGGGTTTCTTTGGTTTAGTGTTAGAACTATTTTGTAATTTGGAGACATGCCTTTTTTGTGATGTATATTGCATAATAATATGTGGCTATAATTAGTTTAGCGGCTTCTCTTCCACGCCCCCCCTCGTGTGCCGTCCCTTTTTTTGACAGTTCAGCCTTGTTTGTTTTGGTTCCCTTGGCAACCGCACGGCTGGGCACACTAGGAGCGGCGTTGATAACACTGCAGTGAATCTCACATGTAATTAACTTTTTCTCTTATGCGCTATGACAGGATGCATATTTGTCTGGTTTATTTTTTGTGATCTGTTTATTTTTTGATCTGTTCATTTTATTCCGTTATGTTGTTTTGTAGTCCCTTGCACGTTGCCATGGATGATGACATCACTCGTTCTGGGAGGCGCATCTACCGTGGAGAGCGTGGACACAATTGTTTGGTGGTGGTTATAAGCACAGCTTGGTGGTAAGTTTTTGTAACTTTGTAAGTCTGAGGACGGGCTATTTTATGCCCGAAAACGTTCACAAATAAAGGTGATCAGTATACAAGACCTTCGGAGTGCTTCATGTTTCGATGCTATATATATATGAGTGAATGCAAGCCCTGGTGAACATCTACTTAAAAGACATTATTTTTTTAATTTTTTACACCCTGCCCCAAAAATATTATGTCTAAAAAAAGGCCTTAAACCTGGTGGGGGGTTGGGGGGGGGGGCAGCAGAATTTTGAGTGCCTAGGGCAGCACGAAACCTAAATACGCCCCTGTCTCAATAGCAAGAAAAATCAAATACACCTCACTATTCAATATGCAATTCATACAGCACGCTTCCACATGCAGTCACAAAAGAGAAAAACATAACAATCTCTTAAAAAACATTTAAAACCAATTGTCCATTTCACAAAACAAAACATTAACAGCCGACACAAACTTTAAACAACCACAATTAACCTGGAATTCAACACATATACTTACATTCACAAAAACACAGCACTCACAAAACACTACAAATAATTAAAATCCTATAACAACCATCCAGGAGTCAATGGCCCAGCAGTACACCAGTTTGAAGCGGTCAACTCTGAAAGACCTGGTGGAGGCCTGAGGTATCGTAGCCAGCAATCTAACCAAAGCAGCACTAATCGAGTGTAAAACCAGGACTCTATAAAGAATTTGGAATTAGGTTCAAGTTCCACTCAGTCTCACAAAATAGCGGAATTAATAAAATAATCCCTGTTCTGCTCATAGACTGAGGGCCCAAAAGGGAATAGCAGCAATGTGTTGCAGAGATTGCAAACTGTCTCTTTAAATATTGGTGCTTTGAGCTGTAACCACTCCAAATAGCAAGGTATAACAAACACTCCCAGTGTAGCTATCAACAGACAGGATAAAATAAATCAATCACACTCAATATTGCAGATTATTTGTATTCCAGTTAAAATGGATATCAGAAACAATGGTGCAGTCTCTTTATAAACAGATGCAGCAAGTTCAGGATTCATTACAGGAATGTCTAGAGAATGCAGGCAATAAATAAATCAAGTCTTGCAAGGCAAATGTGCAGGGTTTTAGAGAACAAGTTTAAAGTAATCTCACCCCAGGAGTTCCAGTCCGTTTTGCAGCTACAGTGTGTTGAGAGACAGAGAGAGGTGCTGTGAGACCCGTTTCTGTGTTACAGCTTGCAGACTGAGTCAGGAAGTGCTGGAGAGCAGGAGGAGGTGCCAGTAAGGAAGGTAAGACTTACAATTCCAGCAGGGTATCCAGGAATATGCCTGTGAAAGGAGAGGTAAAGATTACCTTAACAGAAGCTCTTACTTCAGACTGCCAGGACAGAGAGAGCTTAATGCTGCAGCAGTAGTTGTTTTCTAGGTTACAGCTGACAAAGGAGAGATGGTAAAATTGGTGGATGGTAAATTAAGTGGAGGCTTAGCTGAACTACTTAGACAGTAGTTAATGTGATCCTGGTATCAGAAGACAATACTAAGCAAAGAGAGGTTGGGGGAGGAGACTTTTATAGGGTTCAGATACAGGATTTAAAGGGATATACATGACAGAACCCCCCTGCAAGGAGCCACTCTGGGGCTCAGGGTCTGGGACTATCGGGGTTCCTGCGGTGAAATAAAGAAACCATTCGAGGAGCAGAGAGGTTGGAAGAAGGCTCCCAGGAATCCTCCTCATGAGAATAACCCTTCCAATGAATAAGATACTGCAGAGTGTCACCATGATATCTGGAATCCAAAATGGAATGAATCTCATAATCAGATTCAATGGTATAAGTAGGTGTGAAAGCTGAACCAGTAACTGGAGGCTTGTCAGAAGTATAAGTTTTGAGAAGGGATACATGGAATAAAGGATGTATCCAAAGTTACAGCATTAGGATTAATAATTTTAGCAATGGAAAAAGGACCAATATAGAGGGCTCTGAGTTTTCTTGAAGGATACTTGAGTCTTAAATGTTTAGTGGAAAGCCAAACGAAATCACCCACCTGATAAGATGGAGAGACACGCCTTCGTAGATCATAATAAACCTTTTGGTGGGATTGAGCGGTCTTGAGATTGTCTTGAATCACAGTAAAATGTTGAGCTAGTTCATTCAACATGTCATTAACCAATGGGGAAGAACTCTCTTCTCTGGGATATAAATGAAATCGGGGATGAAAACCATAATTAGCGTAGAATGGGGACATCTTAGTTGATGAATTTAATGTATTGTTGAAAACGAATTCGGCCGTGGGTAAAAGAGAAAACCAATTATCTTGTAGTTGAGTGCAATAGCACCTTAATTACTGTTCGAGAGTCTGATTTGTTCTCTCGGTCTGGCCGTGTGTCTGGGGATGATAGGAAGTGCTGAGCCGAGGTTGAATTTTTAGAATGTGGCAAAGCTGGGTCCAGAACTTGGAGGTAAATTGCGAACCCCTATCTGAAGTGATGGTATCTGGAAGACCATGTAATCTGACAATATGTGTGAGAAAACGTTGAGCAGTTTCTGAAGCAGTGGGTAGCGAATGAGATGGGAGAAAATGTATCCCAAATTAGGTATCAAATAATTGAGCAAATTAAAAAAAAACAAGAAGGGGTGGTGATAGACAGAAAATGCTCAAGTGTAGAGAGACATACTGGATCTACACTTTACAGTCTCTGATTCCACTAGGGATGAATAAAGAAATTGACTGGGGGTTACTTTGTGATTAAATATATATTTCCTGTCTCTATCTGAATTGATGTAAAAATCTCCATATATGTTGCTCACTATATGAATCAGGAGCTAGTGATAGTGTATATAGAGTTAAATATGTATATGCTTATATTTTAAAAATAATTTTTTGTACCTGCATCTTTTAGGTCACTAAATATTGGAAATGATGGCCTTTCTTCACCACTAGATGGAGCTGTGAACTTTTGAATGTTTTTTACCTTATTGTTAACATTGCTGTATGTGCACCTGTAACAGGTAATAGTCTCCTCCCTTTTTGGGTATATAGGTGTGGTTGTTAGGCCTTGTTTTAGTCACATGATTAAGGTCTATTGAGACCGAAACGTCGTGCTGTGTTTTTTGATGTCCCTATAAAGCAACTTTATAAAATTATCAT
Source organism: Bombina bombina (assembly GCF_027579735.1). Lineage (NCBI taxonomy): Eukaryota > Metazoa > Chordata > Amphibia > Anura > Bombinatoridae > Bombina > Bombina bombina. Next base: position 90,961,246 of record NC_069503.1, read on the forward strand.
TGGGGTGCTGTTCCCATCTTTGGATTTTCTCTGGATTGGAGGTTTGGCAGAACCTGGGAATCGTGCACACCTGCTGCTGCAATACTTATGCTGTGCCCATTTCATTACTTTTATGGGAGAAAATGTGCCATCTTTGTAAATAAGTCCACTACAACCATTATACAACTATGGTTGTTTGACGGAGGTAATTCTACAATGAAATCCATTGCAATGTCCTTCCATGGTTTATTTGGTATGGGTAGAGGCATGAGGAAACCATAAGGATGTGCTCTGTCATTTTTTACTTTGGCACCGGTATCACAGGACTTAATGAAGTTAGTAACATCAGAATTCATAGCAGGCCACCAGAAGTCTCGTCTAAGTAATTCAATTGTTTTATGAATACCAGGATGTCCAGATACAATTGAGTTATGTGTTGAATTGAGTATTTCAGTACGAAGTTGTAAGGGTACATATACCTTTCCTTGGTGATAATATAGGTCATCTTTACCTTTCTCAAGGATGCTAGTAGGCAGATCTTGATCTTGTTGTTGGGCTAGGCTTAACTGAGTTGAAGAATCGATACTTAAAGCGATGATCCTCTCTTGAGGTATTACGGTTGACTCGGGAACAGCAAAGGTGGGTCTTGGATCTTTCCTCGACAGAGAATCGGCCTTTCCGTTTTTACTTCCAGGACGGAATGTGATATTATAATCAAACCTGGAGAAGAACAAATTTCATCTAATCTGGCGTGCAGACAAGGTCTTATTAGTTTTTAGATACTCTAGGTTTTTGTGGTCCGTGTAAATTAGTATAGGATATTTGGTGCCCTCAAGTAGGTGTCTCCAAAATTCTAGTGAGCTCTTAATTGCCAAGAGCTCTTTCTCACCAATCGGATAGTTGACTTCAGAACTGGTCCTAATTCTTGAGAAAAATCCAACTGGGTGAAGAGGGTCTTTAGGAGACATGCGTTGGGACAAAATAGCTCCCAAGGCATAATCTGACGCGTCCACTTCCAAGACATATTGTAATTAGGGATCAGGAAATTTAAGGATGGGTGCTGTAGTAAAAGCTTTCTTTAATTTATTAAATGCTGTATTAGCCTGTGATGTCCATAAAAATGGAGTATGGGAACCTGAGAGAGCAGTTAAGGGCTTAGCTATTAGAGAGAAATTTTTTATGAATTTTCTATAAAAGTTCGAAAATCCAATAAAACACTGTACATCTTTCTTAGTTTTGGGAATGGGCCATGATGCTATAGCCTCTACGTTTTTATTCTCCATCTGTATGCCCTGAGGAGATATATGGTATCCCAAGAAAGACAGAGTATCAGTATTAAAGATACATTTTTCGGTTTTGGCAAACAATGAGTTTTGTCTCAGTCGCTGTAACACAGTTCTAACATGTGATATGTGTTGGTCTAATGTTTTAGAGTAAATGAGTATGTCATCAAGGTACACAATCATATACACATCCAAAAGGTCACGAAACAAGTCATTGATGAAACTCTGAAATGTCGCTGGGGCATTACATAGCCCAAACGGCATGACCGTATACTCAAACAATCCATATCTTGTTCTAAACGCGGTCAGCCATTCGTGTCCAGCTTTTACTCTTATTAAATTGTATGCCCCTCTTAGGTCAAGTTTTGTAAATATCGTAGCTGCCTGAAGTCGTTCTATTATTTCAGGTATGAGGGGTAGCGGGTATCTGTTTTTCTTGGTTCGTTTGTTCAGTTCCCTATGACCTGAAGTAGTGGTCATTAGAAGAGGTGTGGTATGATGAGGGATTGGCCCAGATGAAATAAAAGAACCATCTATAACACGGATGACAAGTGAATCACCTCTTTTTATTAATGGAATATCATACAACTCTGTGAAAGACTTATCTATTAAATTACCAAAAGTTCCAGAGTCAATAATTGCTTGGGTCGGTATTCTTTTGGTTTCCCACTGTAGAGTAACAGAGAGATTACAATGAGTATTAGAAAATGTGCTATTTGTACAGATAATATTACTAGAATTTCTCTTACCCTTCTGTTTAAGAAGACTTGGGCATTCTTTGACAGAATGTGTCTTTGGAAGGCCACTTCCATTGGTTCATCCAAACTGCGTAGAGTGGGGTTTGGATAAGCAGATGTGGGAGGCCTTTTCCAAGTATGTTCTGTGGGAGCTTTTTCATGTCTGCGCTCTCTTAGACGGCGATCAATAGTAACCACTTGGGTCATAAGGGCATCCAGAGTGGTTGGCATAGAACCCCGGGCTAGTTCATCCTTTATTAGATCTGATAACCCTTAGCAAAACTTGAAAAATAGAGCTGCCTCATTCCAGAGGGTGTCAGGTGCCCATCTTTTAAAATCTGAAATGTAATCTTCAGCAGGGCATTTGTTCTGTTTTAGAGCTTTAAGGGCTATCTCAGCGGTGCTCTGTTTGTTCTTGTCTTCATAGAGAAAACATAATTTATGCTTACCTGATAAATTCCTTTCTCCTGTAGTGTGGTCAGTCCACGGGTCATCATTACTTCTGGGATATTAACTCCTCCCCAACAGGAAGTGCAAGAGGATCACCCAGCAGAGCTGCTATATAGCTCCTCACCTCTACGTCACACCCAGTCATTCGACCGAGAACCAACGAGAAAGGAGAAGCTAAAGGGTGCAGTGGTGACTGGAGTATAATTTAAAAATTTAGACCTGCCATAAAAACAGGGCGGGCCGTGGACTGACCACACTACAGGAGAAAGGAATTTATCAGGTAAGCATAAATTATGTTTTCTCCTGTTAAGTGTGGTCAGTCCACGGGTCATCATTACTTCTGGGATACCAATACCAAAGCTAAAGTACACGGATGATGGGAGGGACAGGCAGGATCTTTATACGGAAGGAACCACTGCCTGAAGAACCTTTCTCCCAAAAACAGCCTCCGAAGAAGCAAAAGTGTCAAATTTGTAAAATTTGGAAAAAGTATGAAGAGAAGACCAAGTTGCAGCCTTGCAAATCTGTTCAACAGAGGCCTCATTCTTAAAGGCCCAAGTGGAAGCCACAGCTCTAGTAGAATGAGCTGTAATTCTTTCAGGAGGCTGCTGTCCAGCAGTCTCATAAGCTAAACGTATAATGCTACGAAGCCAAAAAGAGAGAGAGGTAGCAGAAGCTTTTTGACCTCTCCTCTGACCAGAATAACTGACAAACAGGGAAGACGTTTGTCGAAAATCTTTAGTTGCCTGTAAATAAAATTTCAGGGCACGGACTACATCTAGATTGTGTAGGAGACGTTCCTTCTTTGAAGAAGGATTAGGACACAAAGATGGAACAACAATCTCTTGATTGATATTCCTGTTAGTGACCACCTTAGGTAAGAACCCAGGTTTAGTACGCAGAACTACCTTGTCTGAATGAAAAATCAGATAAGGAGAATCACAATGTAAGGCAGATAACTCAGAGACTCTTCGAGCCGAGGAAATAGCCATTAAAAACAGAACTTTCCAAGATAACAATTTGATATCAATGGAATGGAGGGGTTCAAACGGAACACCCTGTAAAACGTTAAGAACTAAGTTTAAACTCCGTGGTGGAGCAACAGTTTTAAACACAGGCTTAATCCTGGCCAAAGCCTGACAAAAAGCCTGAACGTCTGGAACTTCTGACAGACGTTTGTGTAAAAGAATGGACAGAGCTGAGATCTGTCCCTTTAAGGAACTAGCGGATAAACCCTTTTCTAAACCTTCTTGTAGAAAAGACAATATCCTAGGAATCCTAACCTTACTCCATGAGTAACTTTTGGATTCGCACCAATATAAGTATTTACGCCATATTTTATGGTAAATCTTTCTGGTAACAGGCTTCCTAGCCTGTATTAAGGTATCAATTACTGACTCAGAAAATCCACGTTTTGATAAAATCAAACGTTCAATTTCCAGGCAGTCAGCTTCAGAGAAATTAGATTTTGATGTTTGAAGGGACCCTGAATCAGAAGGTCCTGTCTCAGAGGCAGAGACCAAGGTGGACAGGATGACATGCCCACTAGATCTGCATACCAGGTCCTGCGTGGCCAAGCAGGCGCTATTAGAATCACCGATGCTCTCTCCTGTTTGATCCTGGCAATCAATCGAGGAAGCATCGGGAAGGGTGGAAACACATAAGCCATCCCGAAGGTCCAAGGTGCTGTCAAAGCATCTACCAGGACCACTCCCGGATCCCTGGATCTGGACCCGTAACAAGGAAGCTTGGCGTTCTGTCGAGACGCCATGAGATCTATCTCTGGTTTGCCCCAACGTGGAAGTATTTGGGCAAAGACCTCCGGATGAAGTTCCCACTCCCCCGGATGAAAAGTCTGACGACTTAGGAAATCCGCCTCCCAGTTCTCCACTCCCGGGATGTGGATTGCTGATAGGTGGCAAGAGTGAGACTCTGCCCAGCGAATTATCTTTGATACTTCCATCATCGCTAGGGAGCTTCTTGTCCCTCCTTGATGGTTGATGTAAGCTACAGTCGTGATGTTGTCCGACTGAAACCTGATGAACCCCCGAGTTGTTAACTGGGGCCAAGCCAGAAGGGCATTGAGAACTGCTCTCAATTCCAGAATGTTTATTGGCAGGAGACTCTCCTCCTGAGTCCATGATCCCTGAGCCTTCAGAGAGTTCCAGACAGCGCCCCAACCTAGTAGGCTGGCGTCTGTTGTTACAATTGTCCAATCTGGCCTGCTGAATGGCATCCCCCTGGACAGATGTGGCCGAGAAAGCCACCATAGAAGAGAATTTCTGGTCTCTTGATCCAGATTCAGAGTAGGGGACAAATCTGAGTAATCCCCATTCCACTGACTTAGCATGCACAATTGCAGCGGTCTGAGATGTAGGCGTGCAAAGGGTACTATGTCCATTGTCGCTACCATTAAGCCGATCGCCTCCATGCATTGAGCCACTGACGGGTGTTGAATGGAATGAAGGACACGGCAAGCATTTTGAAGCTTTGTTAACCTGTCTTCTGTCAGGTAGATCTTCATTTCTACAGAATCTATAAGAGTCCCCAAGAAGGGAACTCTTGTGAGTGGAAAGAGAGAACTCTTCTTTTCGTTCACCTTCCACCCATGCGACCTTAGAAATGCCAGTACTAACTCTGTATGAGACTTGGCAGTTTGAAAGCTTGAAGCTTGTATCAGAATGTCGTCTAGGTACGGAGCTACCGAAATTCCTCGCGGTCTTAGTACCGCCAGAAGAGCACCCAGAACCTTTGTGAAGATTCTTGGAGCCGTAGCCAGTCCGAATGGAAGAGCTACAAACTGGTAATGCCTGTCTAGGAAGGCAAACCTTAGATACCGGTAATGATCTCTGTGAATCGGTATGTGAAGGTAAGCATCCTTTAAATCCACTGTGGTCATATACTGACCCTTTTGGATCATGGGTAGGATTGTCCGAATAGTTTCCATTTTGAACGATGGAACTCTTAGGAATTTGTTTAGGATCTTTAAATCCAAAATTGGTCTGAAGGTTCCCTCTTTCTTGGGAACCACAAACAGATTTGAGTAAAACCCCTGTCCGTGTTCCGACCGCGGAACCGGATGGATCACTCCCATTAGTAAAAGATCTTGTACACAGCGTAGAAACGCCTCTTTCTTTATTTGGTTTGTTGACAACCTTGACAGATGAAATCTCCCTTTTGGGGGAGAGGATTTGAAGTCCAGAAGATATCCCTGAGATATGATCTCTAACGCCCAGGGATCCTGGACATCTGTTGCCCAAGCCTGGGCGAAGAGAGAAAGTCTGCCCCCCACTAGATCCGTTCCCGGATCGGGGGCCCTCAATTCATGCTGTCTTAGGGGCAGCAGCAGGTTTTCTGGCCTGCTTGCCCTTGTTCCAGGACTGGTTAGGTCTCCAGCCTTGTCTGTAGCGAGCAACAGCTCCTTCCTGTTTTGGTGCAGAGGAAGTTGATGCTGCTCCTGCCTTGAAATTACGAAAGGAACGAAAATTAGACTGTCTAGCCCTAGGTTTGGCTCTGTCTTGAGGCAGGGCATGGCCTTTACCTCCTGTAATGTCAGCGATAATTTCTTTCAAACCGGGCCCGAATAAGGTCTGCCCTTTGAAAGGTATGTTAAGTAATTTAGATTTAGAAGTAACGTCAGCTGACCAGGATTTTAGCCACAGTGCTCTGCGTGCCTGAATGGCGAATCCGGAATTCTTAGCCGTAAGTTTAGTTAAATGTACTACGGCATCTGAAACAAATGAATTAGCTAGCTTAAGTGTTTTAAGCTTGTTTGAAATCTCATCTATAGTTATTGAGTCAAGAGTCTCTTCCAGGGACTCGGACCAAAAAGCGGCCGCGGCCGTGACAGACGCAATACATGCAAGGGGTTGCAATATAAAACCTTGTTGAACAAACATTTTCTTAAGGTAACCCTCTAATTTTTTATCCATTGGATCTGAAAAGGCACAGCTATCCTCCACCGGGATAGTGGTACGCTTAGCCAGAGTAGAAACCGCTCCCTCCACCTTAGGGACCGTCTGCCATAAGTCCCGTGTGGTGGCGTCTATTGGAAACATTTTTCTAAATACAGGAGGGGGGGAAAAGGGTACACCGGGCCTATCCCACTCCTTAGTAATTATCTCTGTAAGCCTCTTAGGTATAGGAAATACGTCAGTACTCGCCGGTACCGCATAGTATCTATCCAGCCTACATAATTTCTCTGGGATTGCAACGGTGTTACAATCATTCAGAGCCGCTAAAACCTCCCCTAGCAGTACGCGGAGGTTTTCAAGCTTAAACTTAAAATTAGAAATGTCTGAATCCACTCTATTGGGATCAGAACCGTCACCTGCAGATTGAAGCTCTCCGTCCTCATGTTCTGCATACTGTGACGCAGTATCTGACATGGCCCTATTATTATCAGCGCACTCTGTTCTCACCCCAGAGTGATCACGCTTACCTCTAAGTTCTGGTAATTTAGATAAAACTTCAGTCATAACATTAGCCATGTCCTGTAATGTGATTTGTAATGGCAGCCCTGAAGTACCCGGAGTTACAATATCACGCACCTCCCGAGCGGGAGATGCAGGTACTGACACGTGAGGAGAGTTAGTCGGCATAACTTTCCCCTCGTTGTTTGGTGAATGATGTTCAATTTGTACAGATTGACTTTTATTTAAAGTAGCATCAATGCAATTAGTACATAAATTTCTATTGGGCTCCACTTTGGCTTTAGCACATATAGCACAGAGATATTCCTCTGAGTCAGACATGTTTACCACACTAGCAATTAAACCAGCAAACTTGGAAATACTTTTCAATTCAATTTACAAATAATATGAAAAACGTACTGTGCCTTTAAGAAGCACAGAAAAAGTTATGACAGTTGAGTAACAATAAACCGGAGAAACTATAAAATCAAATTCTTTCCGGTAAAAACACAATTTTAGCAAAGGATTGCCCCCATTAGCAATGGATAACTAACCCTTAAATAGCAGAAAAAATGTACAGAATATAACGTTTTTTATCACAGTCAAAGCACAATCTCACAGGTCTGCTGTGAATGATTACCTCCCTCAAAATAATTTTTGAAGACCCTTGAGCTCTGTAGAGACGAACCGGATCATGCAGGGAAGAAAACAGACTTGTGACTGAATTTCTGATGCGTAGCAAAAGCGCCAAAATAAGCCCCTCCCCCTCACACACAACAGTGAGGGAGATCAGTAAACTGTCTTAAATTAAATAAAATGACTGCCAAGTGGAAAAAAACAGTGCCCAAAACAATTTTTCACCCAGTACCTCAGATAATTAAACGATTTAACATGCCAGCAAAACGTTTAACATCAAATAAATGAATTGTCATTAGAAAGCCTGCTGCTAGTCGTTCTCACTGCAAGATAGGCTAAAATTTTATGCATACAGTATTATCCCAGTGAAGTGCCATTCCCCAGAATACTGAAGTGTAAATATACATACATGACAGCCTGATACCAGTTGCTACTACTGCATTTAAGGCTGAACTTACATTATATAGGTATTGGCAGTATTTTCTCAGTCAATTCCATTCCTCAGAAAATAATATGCTGCTACATACCTCTTTGCAGGTGAACCTGCCCGCTGTCCCCTGATCTGAAGTTTACCTCACTCCTCAGATGGCCGAGAACAGCAAAATGATCTTAACTACGCCAGCTAAAATCATACAAAAACTCAGGTAGATTCTTCTTCAAATTCTCCCTGAGAAAGAACAACACACTCCGGTGCTGTTTTAAAATAACAAACTTTTGATTGAAGATATAGAAAACTAAGTATAATCACCACAGTCCTCTCACACATCCTATCTATTAGTTGGGTGCAAGCGAATGACTGGGTGTGACGTAGAGGGGAGGAGCTATATAGCAGCTCTGCTGGGTGATCCTCTTGCACTTCCTGTTGGGGAGGAGTTAATATCCCAGAAGTAATGATGACCCGTGGACTGACCACACTTAACAGGAGAAAAGACATTTTATCAAAGAACAACTGAAGTGAATCCAACACTGGATCGTTGGTTTTGAAAAAATTAGTAGCCCAAGTTTTAGGTTCGCCTTTAAGATATGATATCACGGTAAGAACCTTGATACGATCAGTGGGATATGTTTTAGGTTTGAGTGAAAAATATAACAAACAGGAGTTTTTAAACTCCCTGAAAGAGTTCCTATCACCTTTGAACCTTTCAGGGGGACAAACCTGAGGTTCAGGCTGAGTCTCAGATACTGAAGGTCTTTTATCAATATGATCTCTGATTACAGTTCGTAAATATTGATTCTCAGATTGGATCTCTCTTATCCCCTGTATTAAGAGATCCATATTCTGAGTGAGAGCATTCACCTTATTTGTAAGGTCTGCTATTTCCATTATAATTCCTTTTATGGCTTAGTATTTTGTAATACCAGGACTCTATAAAGAATTGGAAATTAGCTTCAAGTTCCACTCAGTCTCACAAAATAGAGGAATTAATAAAATAATCCCTGTTCTGCTCATAGACTGAGGGCCCAAAAGGGAATAGCAGCAATGTGTTGCAGAGATTGCAAACTGTCTCTTTAAATATTGGGGCTTTGAGCTGTAACCACTCCAAATAGCAAGGTATAACAAACACTCCCAGTGTAGCAAAGTTATCAACAGACAGGATAAAATAAATCAATCACACTCAATATTGCAGATTATTTGTATTCCAGTTAATATGGATATCAGAAACAATGGTGCAGTCTCTTTATAAACAGATGCAGCAAGTTCAGGATTAATTACAGGAATGTCTAGAGAATGCAGGCAATATATAAATCAAGTCTTGCAAGGCAAATGTGCAGGGTTTTAGAGAACAAGTTTAAAGTAATCTCACCCCAGGAGTTCCAGTCCGTTTTGCAGCTACAGTGTGTTGAGAGACAGAGAGAGGTGCTGTGAAATCCGTTTCTGTGTAACAGCTTGCAGACTGAGTCAGGAAGTGCTGGAGAGCAGGAGGAGGTGCCAGTAAGGAAGGTAAGACTTACAATTCCAGCAGGGTATCCAGGAATATGCCTGTGAAAGGAGAGGTAAAGATTACCTTAACAGAAGCTCTTACTTCAGACTGCCAGGGCAGAGAGAGCTTAATGCTGCAGCAGTAGTTGTTTTCCAGGTTACAGCTGACAAAGGAGAGATGGTAAATTAAGTGGAGGCTTAGCTGAACTACTTAGACAGTAGTTCATTTGAACCGGGTATCAGAAGACAATACTAAGCAAAGAGAGTTTGGGGGAGGAGACTTTTATAGGGTTCAGATACAGGATTTAAAGGGATATACATGACATTGAGATACTTATGGAGGGTGACCGAGAATGCGAGAATGAAGTGGTTGAACCGGAGGTCGACGAATTTGATCGGCTCATGAAACAGCAGCTGCGCTACTACAGTCCGAACCCCTCTGAGGCAACTGTTCAGGATGTCATAGTGGATGTGTCAAAAACCTTGGAGCAGCAGGCGGGAAGAGATGAGAGGCAAACCGCAGGGTGTGTGGAACCTCCTAGACAAACGGAAAGGGAGGAGAAAAAAAACGACTGCCTTATAATGCTTTAAAAAATCTACATGACTTTGAGAGGCAATGTGGCCTACAACAGCTGCAGAGGGATGATTGGGTTACCATTCTGGTGAGCAAGCTGTCAGGTCAGGCAGCCGAGGCCTACCGTACCGTACCAGATGAAGACTGCCACGACTATGATCGGGTGAAAGAAAAGCTCCTAGCCCGGTACACTATCACTCCAGAGGTGTGGGGCTTCCAAGATGCAGCATGCAGTTGAGAGTTGGATGCAGGCTGCCAGGTAACTACTGTGGCTGAGGCAATTCAAGTCATCCTAATTGAACAGTTTTTCAACTATGCCCCCCTGACATCCAAGATTGGGTTTGAGATTGCCGGCCCATCTCCATTCAAACAGCAACCAATCTGGCAGATGAGTACCCGGATTCCTGGCAAATTACCTCTTATAACCCTTCAGCCAACCAGTCAGCCCATGATGCCTCCCGTAAGAATAGTATCTACTCCAGTGAGAAGCATCAACACCGGTCCCAATCAGGGACCCCCTCCAGCTAACACCCATCTGCCCAGAATGGCTGGACACCGGTGCTATGAATGTGCACAGATTGGGCACCTCTGGCACAACTGTCTAAAGTTGCAACCTTGGACTAATTGGAATCGTGCAGCCCCCCAGTCAAGCTGGGCTTCAGTTAACTGTTTATCAGAGGATTCAGGGAATAATATTACCACGGAGGAGTGGAAATTTTTCGAGGAGGATTTGGAAGTACTACATGAGGCTGATCCGGTACAAGCAGCATCTGGCGACAACCGACACCCTCATCAGCAGTCAGTATGTGTTAATGGACGGGCTGCCCAGAGATTGCGGGAACACTGGAGCTACAATTACCCTGGTTCAGCCCCACCTCATTAAGCCGACCAAGAGAACTGGTCGGTGGCAGTCAGGGTAGCAGGGGAAAATGTGCATCAGCTACCCACCGCCAGGAATCACCTTGATTGGGAGGCAGGTGCATGTGGGCATTATGAGCAGCCTACCCGCTGAAGTATTATTGGGAAACAACTTAGGCTGACTCACTTCCTCGTACCAACCAGAACCTACTAATGTAGTATTTCCCATTACCACCCAACAGCAGACCCGCAGAGCAGTAGAATCCACTTTGGAAGGGACCTAGGTAAGACCCATTTTTCCTGACCCTACTGTGACTTCCCCCCCTATGACTTGGGCATCCTCAGACAACTTAATTCATGAGACAGACCCAACCTTAGCATCTTACCATAAATGGGCTGGGGTGACCCTGGGTGGAGTAGAAGACAAGGCCATGGTCTGGGAAGCGGGGGGACAGTTATACCGGGTGAGCAATGGAGTGGGGACTGCGACTGTGCAAATTCCCAAATAACAATTAGTGGTATCCCAGAAGTTTTGGACCAAACTATTACAAATAGCCCATGACATCCCTCTGTCAGGACACTTAGGCATCAAGACGACCCGACAAACTGACCAAATAAAAATTTGGCCTGGAATTAACAGTGACGTTGGGGATTACTGCAGGACCTGTGACCTATACCAGTGAGTGGCGAGACAAGGTGACCATTCAAAAGCACCCCTACACCCTATGCCCATAGTGGGGAGCCCTTCAGTCGGATTGCAGTTGACATTGTGGGACCACTAGCCTGACCAAGCCGAACCGGCAGGAAATATATCTTGATGATAGTAGATTATGCCACCAGGTACCCTGAGGCAATTGTCTTGTCAAATATTCAGGCAGAGACCATAGCGGATATTCTGCTCCTAATATTCTCCTGGGTGGGGTTTCCCCAGAAGTTGGTATCAGATCAAGGCACACAGTTTACGGCTGAACTGACCCAACAACTGTGGAAGCTATGTAGAGTTAGAGCACTGCATAGCACCCCTTACTACTCACAGACAAACTGACTTTGTGAGCGGTTTAGCGGCACCCTGAAGCAATTGCTTTGGGCTTTCGTATCTGCTCACAAGAACTGGGAGTAATACTTGCCGCATCTCTTGTTTGCTTATCAGGAGTACCACAAGAATACACAGTTTTTTTGCCATTTGAACTGCTATATGGGAGGCAGGTAAGGGGGCCACTAGACTTGGTAAGAGAGCACTGGGAAGGGACGGCTGAGATAGAAGCAAACCCCGTAGTAGACTACATCCTAGAATTTAGGGATCATCTGAAGGATCTCACTGACAGTTCGGGAGAACTTACAGGTAGCTCAGGGTCGGCAGAAGGTGTGGTATGATCATACCGCACAGATACGAGTTTTCTCAGTTGGGCAAAAGGTGTTGGCCTTGCTACCCACCAAGCAGGATAAGTTGCAATCTGCTTGGCAAGGCCCCTACAAGGTGGTGGAACAGCTATGTGACAAATGCTCAGATGAAAGAGTCAGGCAGGCAAATATGTTAAAGGCATATCAGAAGAGGGACATCACAGTAGCGGACATATGTGCTCCAGCATCCGAAGATTCAGAGAATCTTCCCATGCCAGAGCTCCCCAGAAAAGGGATCCTTGGGGGGGGGTGGAGAAGGTCCAGTTAGGTGAAGGGCTAGGAGAGCAGGAAAGGATGGAAGTCCCATCAATTGCTACAGGAGTGTCAAGAAATGTTTTCTACATGCCCCGGGTACACCTCGGCAATGGTGCACCGTGTGGAAACACCAGGGCATGTGCAACTAAGGCAACTGGCATATCAGATCCCAGAATCTATTTGTGAGGGCATGCAGACTGAAATTAGGGAAATGCTTGATTTGGGAGTAATAGAGCCCTCCAGTAGTCTTTGAGCTTCCCCTGTGGTGTTGGTACTGAAGAGGGATGGCACTACTCGCTTCTGTGTCGACTACCGCCGACTAAACAACTGGACCACCACTGACGCTTACCCTATGCCTCGGGTAGATGAACTGTTAGACTGGATAGCAAGGGGTTACTATATTATATTTATTGACCTGTGCAAGGGATATTGGCAAATTCCAATTAATTCGGAAGCAATTCGAAAGTCGGCTTTCATCACCCCGTTCACTCTGTACCAATTTTGAGTAATGCCGTTCGGGATGAAGAAGAACGCACTAGCTACATTCCAGAGGATGATAGATCGGCTGCTTGATGGACTCCAGGATAATGCATGTGCATACCTGGATGATATTGCGATCTATAGCCACACCTGGGAGGACCAATTGTGTCACCTAGGTGTTGCGTTGGACCGGATCAGGGCTGCTGGGCTGACTCTGAAAAGTGTACTATCGGGGTACCTGAAGTCCAATATATGGGACATAGGGTGGGGGAGACAGCGACCAGAGCCTGCCAAAATAAAGGCAGTGACCAACTGGCTGGTACCCCACACTAAAAAAAAGCAGGTCCTTGCTTTGTACTACAGAAAGTTTATACCAGACTATAGCACCGTGGCTAAACCCCTGACTGACCTCACTAAGAAAAAACTTCCCCACAGGTCCTGTGATCCCCAAGTGCGATATTGCTTTTAATCAATGCCCCCATACTGGCTGCTCCGGACCCTACCAAACGTTTCCTTGTCCACACAGATGCTTCAATGTTTCGAATTGGGAGCGGTCTTAAGCCAAGTAGGAGACAATGGCAGTTAGCGCCAAGTGGTCTATATTAGTCGCAAGCTATTGCCCCGGGAGGTGGCCTATGCAGCAGTCGAAAAGGAATGTTTAGCGCTAGTGTGGGCCCTTAAGAAACTTCAGCCCTATCTGTATGGACGGTCATTTACAGTGCTCACTGACCATAACCCTTTGGTCTGGCTAAATAGGGTGTCCGGAGATAACGGGAGACTGTTAAGGTGGAGCTTGGCCCTGCGACCTTTTAATTTTACCATTCAATAGAGAGGGTCTGCTTCCTTGATTATCTGTTATAGTAAGATCGTCTGCTTAAGTAAGCAGTTAGCTAAACAGGTACATTTTTTAATTGTTTGCTGTGCATGGGGTGAATTTAAAAAAAAGAATGTTTTTTATTTGCTTCTACCCTTCATTTTTCTTTTTTTGTTTTCTGTGTGGGTAATTAGGGGAGGGATTATTTTCACCTGTGTGTGCCTACTTAGACTATAAATCTAGCACAGTAACTATGTGAGCCTGATCTGAGAAGCTCTGCTGCCTTGATTATCTGTTCAAGTAAGATTGCATGTTTAAGTAAGCAGTTAGCTAAACAAGGTAGTTCGGCAAACAAGGATTTGGAGTAACCAGGGGGAAATATAATTATTTTATATTTTTAAGTTAAACCTTTAGTAAGAATGTGTGAGAATCTCATTCAGTGTACAGCTTGCTACATGTTTGCATCCCTGGAGCAGCCACTTCAGGGATTATATGTCTGTGGCAAATGTGAGCATATTGTATTGCAGTTCTGGATGAACAAATTGCAACACTGCATGAAATTCAGACACCTGAAAGGGAAATGGATAGGACTGAACTGGTTGTTAATGGTTCTAGCTGTGGGAATGGGGAGGATTCAGATGAGGAGACTCCAGAATGTAGCTGGGTCACAGTTAGAGGGCGAAGTAAAGGTAAGCAGAAGAGACCCCAACAGATTTGCCAGTGTCAGAGAGGGCTGTTTTGACTAGTATAGTGAAAAGTTCTTTAGTCATGGAAGAGGAGCATACTATGGTGAGAAGTCATACAAGTCAGGGCCTGAGGCAGATGATGGTGGTAGGAGACTATTATTAGGAAGGTTGATAACTCCCTCATAGTCAGATGCTAAGAGTTAGAAAGATTGTTTTTAATGAATGTTTGGTAGACATAAGATTAGAAGAAATGGGAACAAGATTTAAGGAGAGAGGCTATCCTGAAACATTGATTAATGAGGAAATAAAGTGAAATTTATTCCAAAATCCAATTTATTGAAACATAAGAGTGTTAACATAAATTTGAATGAAAAAAGATAAAGATGATAGACTGATTTTTGTGACAGAATACAATGCACAAAGCTCAGAGATATTTATGTATCATTAGAAAACACTGGGGGATATTGACTAACTGTAATCCGAATATACATGAGTTAAAAAATGTCCTATTCCCACCTATACAAGAGGGTCTAACATACAGACTAAGTTAAAGCAGATATAGGGTCTAACATTAGGAAGGGCATTGGGTATATTGGCTCTAAGAACCTAGTATGTTTTCCATGTTTAAGTTGCTCATGTTGCACCAATATGACCAAAGATTCAGTTTTTTTACCATCCAAACACTGGCAAGAAATATGATATAAAAGGGTTATTTACCTGTTTAATCACCTTTATTATTTGTATGATCAAATGCCCGTGGGGGGGGTATATATTGGTGAGTCCACTAGAAGTGCTAAGGATCGTATAATTGAGCATAAAAGTAATATTCGTACAGGTAATCAAAAATCCCCAAAAGCTTATTTTTTGCAAACTGATCACTCTATAAATCAGCTTAAGTTTCAAATAATTGATCATGTAATTCAACCTCGCAGAGGTGGGGATAGGGAGTTGTTGTTTAACCCCTTAATGACCACAGCACTTTTCCATTTTCTGTCCGTTTGGGACCAAGGCTATTTTTACATTTTTGTGGTGTTTGTGTTTAGCTGTAATTTTCCTCTTACTCATTTACTGTACCCACACATATTATATACCGTTTTTCTCGCCATTAAATGGACTTTCAAAATATACCATTATTTTCATCATATCTTATAATTTACTATAAAAAATATTATAAAATATGAGGAAAAAATGGAAAAAAACACACTTTTTCTAACTTTGACCCCCAAAATCTGTTACACATCTACAACCACCAAAAAACACCCATGCTAAATAGTTTCTAAATTTTGTCCTGAGTTTAGAAATACCCAATGTTTACATGTTCTTTACTTTTTTTGCAAGTTATAGGGCTATAAGTACAAGTAGCACTTTGCCATTTCCAAACCACTTTTTTTCAAAATTAGCGCTAGTTACATTGGGACACTAATATCTTTCAGGAATCTCTGAATATCCATTGACATGTATATATTTTTTTTTAGAAGACATCCCAAAGTATTGATCTAGGCCCATTTTGGTATATTTCATGGCACCATTTCACCGCCGAATGCGATCAAATAAAAAAATTATTTTACTTTTTCACAAATTTTTTCACAAACTTTAGGTTTCTCACTGAAATTATTTACAAACAACTCATGAAATTATGGAATAAATGGTTGTAAATGCTTCTCTGGGATCCCCTTTGTTCATAAATAGCAGACATATATGGCTTTGGCTTTGCTTTTTGGTAATTAGAAGGCTGCTAAATGCCACTGCGCACCAACCGTGTATTATGCCCAGCAGTGAATGGGTTAATTAGGGAGCATGTAGGGAGCTTCTAGGGTTAATTTTAGCTCTAGTGTAGTGTAGTAGACAACCCCAAGTATTGATCTAGGCCCATTTTGGTATATTTCATGCCACCATTTCACCGCCAAAAGCAATCAAATAAAAAAAAATTGTTCACTTTTTCAAACTTTAGGTTTTTCACTAAAATTATTTACAAACAGCTTGTGCAATTATGGCACAAATGGTTTTAAATGCTTCTCTGGGATCCCCTTTGTTCATAAATAGCAGACATATATGGCTTTGGCGTTGCTTTTTGGTAATTATAAGGCCGCTAAATGCTGCTGCGCATCACATGTGTATTATGGCCAGCAGTGAAGGGGTTAATTAGGTAGTTTGTAGGGAGCTTGCAGGGTTAATTTTAGCTTTAGTGTAGAGATCAGACTCCCACCTGACACATCCCACCCCCTGATCCCTCCCAAACAGCACTCTTCCCTCCCCCACCCCACAATTGTCCCCGCCATCTTAAGTACTGGCAGAAAGTCTGCCAGTACTAAAATAAAAGGTATAAAAAAAAAAATATATATTTTTTTTTAAGCATATTTACATATGCTGCTATGTAGGGTCCCCCCTTAGCCCCCAACCTCCCTGATCCCCCCAAAATAGCTCCCTAACCCTCCCCCTCTGCCTTATTGGGGCCATCTTGGGTACTGGCAGCTGTCTGCCAGTACCCAGTTTGCAAATAAAAATGTTTTATTTTTTATGTTTTACTTTTTGTTTCTGTAGTGTAGCTTCCCCCCCACAGTCCAATACCCCACCAGCCAAACCGATCACCAAAAAAACCATATTAACCCCTTTGATCCCCACTTCTAACATAAACATTTTCTGTAGGTAGTGGTTCCCACCCGCTCCCTCCCCGTGCACGCGCCCGCCCGGCCTCCCCGTGCACGCGCGCGCGTCCGTGCGCGTCCCCCCGGTCGTCCCCGCCCCCGATCCCGCCCCCCTCCGCATCACAAAGGCCATCGATGGCCGCCACCCACCTCCCATACCGGCTCCCACCCACCAACGAACGTAGCCGTTAATGTCCGGTGCAGAGAGGGCCACAGAGTGGCTCTCTCTGCACCGGATGGCTACAAATGGTTATTGCAGGATGCCTCGATATCGAGGCATCACTGCAATACCCGGAAAGCAGCTGGAAGCGAGCAGGATCGCTTCCAGCTGCTTTCCAAACCGAGGACGTGCAGGGTACGTTCTCAGGCAGTAACTGCCTTTTTTTTGAGGACGTACCCTGCACGTCCTCGGTCATTAAGGGGTTAAGCAAAATTAATCCTATTGGATATATGAATTAGCCAAAAGGTTTAAATAAAGAGTGGGACTTGTCTGTATTTTAATAAAGTAACTGTTCTGGTAAATATGTATGATTAGGCCAATATGTTGTGTATATTTATGTTAAATATTGCTATTTTGTAATTCTTCTACTCCCTGTTTTTGGATGTACATATTTTTCTGTATATATCACTAGGTATCTTGCATATATTGTATCCTTATAAGATGTAAAATGGGTTAAGTTGCCTTTTTGTTTGTCTTCTATCTATCCTTTGAATAAATAAGGAATTGGTATTCTTAGTTTAAACTAAACATAGGTAGGCACATATGCTAATTTCTAAACCTTTGAGGGCTGCCTCTTATCACATGCTTTTTAAATCTCTTTCAACACAAAGAGAAAGTACATGTGGGACATATAGATAACACTGTGGGGTTATTTAAGATTTAGCACAAAACAATGCTAAATGTAAGACAATAGATAATAAACAGTCACAGTCATGTGATCAGGGGGCTGGAAGAAGGTTCCTAGATACAAGGTAATCACAGAGTTAAAAAGTACATTAATATAACTGTTGGTTATGCAAAACTGGGGAATGGGTAATAAAGGGATTATCTATCTTTTAAAATAATAACAATTTTATGGTAGACTGTCCCTTTAAGGAATCAGCAGGAGATGGAGAGTCGTAAAAATGACTTCAGGGAGTTAGGTAGCAAGCTTAAAGCAAAGTAATATTTTTGGAGATATTACCAGTGCCGTGTGCTAACTCAGTAAGGCAGAAGGAGCTAAGGTCTGTGAATTCATGGTTAAAAACATGGTGTAAAAATGAGGGGTTTGACTTTTTAGAGCACTGGGCTGACTTTTCACTTGGGTACAATTTGTACAGTAAGGATGGACTGCACCTGAATGACATGGATGCAGGTGTGTTAGGGGAAAAGGATGGTAGTAAGTTTAGAGAATCTTTTAAACTAGGCAAAGGGGGGAGGGTCAGTTAGAACACAACAGAAGAGTCTGTGAATGTCACTCCTATAATATCTCAAGGAAGGGATGACTTAAGAAATGTCACATTAGAAAGTATGGAGGAAAGCGCACCAAGTAGCAGCAGAAAGCACATGAAAATTAAATATATGACAACAAATGCAAGAAGCATGACAGGTAAAATGGGGGAGCTGGAGCGCTTAGTTGCAGAAGAGGACTATGATGTTATCAGTATAACTGAAACTTGGTGGGATGATTCACATGGCTGGGCAGTTAACTTAGAGGGGTATACTTTATTTAGGAGGTACAGGAATAATAAAAGGGGTGGAGGAATCTGCATGTATAGTAAACCTAACCTTAAATCTACAATAAGGGAAGATATTTATGATACAGGCAACAATGTAGAGACCCTGTGGGTGGAAATAAAGAGTGGGGGGAAAAATCCTAAAAAAAATATTACTTGGAACATGCTACAAGCCGCCCAACATTAGTGACCTGGAGAAAACTCAACTACAAATGCAAATAGGTAAGGCTGCTAATAACAGTGCTGTACAGGTAGCCCTCAGTTTACGCCAGGGTTAGGTTCCAGAAGGAATGTTGTAAATCGAAACCGTTGTAAATTGAAACCCAGTTTATAATGTAAGTCAATGGAAAGTGAGGGAGTTAGGTTCCAGGCCCCTCTTAAAATTGTCATAAGTAACATCTAATACATTATTTTTAAAGCTTTGAAATTAAGACTTTAAATGCTAAACAGCATTATAAACCTAATAATATAGATTGTATAATCATCAAACTAAGTTTAATAAACAAAAACGTTTTTTTACTTGCATTTTGCTGCAAACTGTTCTCTGCATTGTTAGCATGTTAGATAATACTGGGTCTGCACCTATTCTATGCATTTCAATCTGCAGTGATTAATAGGCAGTTAGGCACCATCACCTAAAGCAGCTGGACAGGAAGATAAAAGGGAAGTGGCTGCTAGATCTTGTTGCTCGATAGGTCTGGTCTGCTCTGTGTAAACAGATCAATTTCAGTCCAGCAAAACTTGCATAACTTTGCTGCAACACAAGCGGACAGCTCCACCTACTGGCTATTTTAATTAGTGCACTGCATGCATTCCAATGCTTTTCAATAGCAGTCACATAACTGAAAAAAAGGTTGTTATTTTGAAACGGCGCAAATTGAGCCTGCGTAAACCGAGGGCCACCTGTAATTATGATTAATGATTTTAACTACCCTGATATAAACTGGGCCAATGAAACTAATAATTCAGCTAAGGGGGATAGATTTTTAAATGTTCTCATGGATAACTTCTTGTCACAATTAATAGAGGAGCCAACTAGGAGTAAAGCTATTTTGGATTTAGTGCTATCAAACAATACAGATAAAATATATCAAACATAGAAGTCAAAGAGCATTTGTGTAACAGTGATCATAACATGGTCACATTTGAAATCTGTTTTCATAAGCAGTGTCTTAAAAGGTTTATCTTACACCTAGATTTGGAGTTTTGCGGCCAAAGGGGTGCGTTAGCTACGCGTGCTTTTTTTTGGCCGCACCTTTTAAATACCGCTGGTATTTAGAGTTCACAGAAGGGCTGCGTTAGGCTCCAAAAAAGGAGCGTATAGCATATTTACCGCCACTGCAACTCTCAATACCAGCGGTGCTTACGGACGCGGCCAGCTTAAAAAACGTGCACGTCTTTATCCAAGCCCAAGCGGGGGCTGAAGATGTCCATGATCCAGCTGAAGTCTTCATCCAAGCGGGAGCTGAAGAGGTCCATGATCCGGCTGAAGTCTTCATCCAAGCGGGAGCTGATGAGGTCCATGATCCATCTGAAGTCTTCATTCAAGCGGGAGCTGTAGAGGTCCATGATCCGGCTGAAGTCTTCCATCAGCCAATCAGAATTTTCCTACCTTAATTCCGATTGGCTGATAGAATCCTATCAGCCAATCGGAATTCAAGGGACACCATCTTGGATGACGTCCCTTAAAGGAACCGTCATTCGTCGGGAAGTCGTCGGTGAAGATGGATGTTCCGCGTCGGCGGGATGAACATGGATCCGGAAGAAAGAAGATTGAAGATGCCGCTTGATAGAAGACTTCAGCCAGATCATGGACCTCTTCAGCTCCCGCTTGGATGAAGACTTCAGCCGGATCATGGACCTCTTCAGCTCCCGCTTGGATGAAGACTTCAGCCGGATCATGGACATCTTCAGCCCCCGCTTGGGCTTGGATGAAGACGTCGGAGCAAGGACGGATCAGTGAACCCGGTGTGGTGAATACAAGGTAGGGAGATCTTCAGGGGCTTAGTGTTAGGTTTATTTAAGGGGGGTTTGGGTTAGATTAGGGGTATGTGGGTGGTGGGTTTTAATGTTGGGGGGGGTGTATTTTTTTTTACAGGCAAAAGAACAGTTTTCTTTGGGGCATGCCCCGCTAAAGGCCCTTTTAAGGGCTGGTAAGGTAAAAGAGCTTTGAACTTTTTTAATTTAGAATAGGGTAGGGCATTTTTTTTATTTTGGGGGTCTTTGTTATTTTATTAGGGGGCTTAGAGTAGGTGTAATTAGCTTAAAATTGTTATAATATTTTTCTAATGTCTGTAAATATTTTTTTATTTTTTGTAACTTAGTTCTTTTTTATTTTTTGTACTTTAGTTAGTTTATTTAATTGTATTTATTTGTAGGTATTGTATTGAATTTATTTATTGATAGTGTAGTGTTAGGTTTAATTGTAGATAATTGTAGGTATTTTATTTAATTAATTTAATGATAGTGTAGTGTTAGGTTTAATTGTAACTTAGGTTAGGATTTATTTTACAGGTCATTTTGTAATTATTTTAACTAGGTAGCTATTAAATAGTTAATAACTATTTAATAGCTATTGTACCTGGTTAAAATAATTACAAAGTTGCCTGTAAAATAAATATTAATCCTAAAATAGCTACAATATAATTATTCATTATATTGTAGCTATATTATGGTTTATTTTACAGGTAAGTATTTAGCTTTAAATAGGAATAATTTATTTAATAAGAGTTAATTTATTTCGTTAGATTTAAATTATATTTAATTTAGGGGGGTGTTAGGGTTAAGGTTAGACTTAGCTTTAGGGGTTAATAAATTTATTAGAGTAGCGGTGAGGTCCGGTCGGCAGATTAGGGGTTAATACTTGAAGTTAGGTGTCGGCGATGTTAGGGAGGGCAGATTAGGGGTTAATACTATTTATTATAGGGTTATTGAGGCGGGAGTGAGGCGGATTAGGGGTTAATACATTTATTATAGTAGCTGTGAGGTCCGGTCGGCAGATTAGGGGTTAATAATTGTAGGTAGGTGGAGGCAACGTTGGGGGCTGCAGATTAGGGGTTAATAAATATAATATAGGGGTCGGCGGTGTTAGGGGCAGCAGATTAGGGGTTCATAGGGATAACGTAGGTGGCGGCGGTGTGCGGTCGGCAGATTAGGGGTTAAAAAAATTTAATAGAGTGGCGGCGATGTGGGGGGGGCCTCGGTTTAGGGGTACATAGGTAGTTTATGGGTGTTAGTGTACTGTAGAGCACAGTAGTTAAGAGCTTTATGAACCGGCGTTAGCCCAGAAAGCTCTTAACTCCTGGCTTTTTTCTGCGGCTGGAGTCTTGTCGTTAGATTTCTAACGCTCACTTCAGCCAAGACTCTAAATACCGGCGTTAGAAGGATCCCATTGAAAAGATAGGATACGCAAATGGCGTAGGGGGATCTGCGGTATGGAGAAGTCGCGGCTGGAAAGTGAGCGTTAGACCCTTTCCTGACTGACTCCAAATACCAGCGGTAGCCCAAAACCAGCGTTAGGTTTTGACGGCTAACGCAAAACTCCAAATCTAGGCGTAAGACTTTTAATTTTAAGAAAGCAAAATTCATAAGGAAATAATTAAATAACATAAATTGGGACAAAATATCCTCTAATAAAAATAGAGAGGATAAATGGATAACATTTAAAACTTTGTTAATATACATATCAACAAATACCATATGGTAATAAAAATCCAAGCCAATGTGGCTAAATAAAAATGTGTTAAGAGAAATTAGGAAAAAATGTAGGGCATTTAAATTTTTCAAAGAAAATAGTACAGACTCAACATACCATATTTATAAGGAATATAACAAAGCATGCAAAAAAAAGCAATCAACCAAAATTGAAAATGAAAAATTGCAAAGGATTCTAAGTCTAACCCTAAAAGGTTCTTTAAGTACATAAGTAGCATGGTTAACAGTGACAGGAAGACGGCTGAGGTACTAAACCAGTTTTTTTCTTCAGTATATACAAGAGAGGAACCAATGAACGATACTTTGGAACAAACTAGAACATGCCTGCCCATACCATTAACTGGGTTATATATAGAGGATATCAGTACAAAAATGGATAATATTAAAGGTAAATAAAACTCCAGGCCCAGATGGAATACACCCAAGAGTGTTGAGGGAATTTAGCACTGTTGTAGAAAAACCTCTACTCTTAATTTTTCAAGACTCATTATCCTCAGTCATGGTACCCCAGGATTGGCGTAAAGCTGAGGTGGTGCCACTCTTCAAAAAGGGAAGCAGGGCTGATCCAGGAAGCTATAGACCATTTAGTCTGACATCAATAGTGGGGATGATATTTAAAGGGTTTATAATGGATTAGATTGATGAGCAGTCTGTGAATGTTCAAATCAGCATGGTTTTATGAGAAATAGATCATGTCAAACTAATCTAATTAGATTCTATGAGGAATTAATAAAAATATAGATAAAGGGGAATCAGTTGATGCAGTGCTACATTAGAGATTAATGCACAACATTAAGGGACTGGGAATATCTTAAAATGTTAGCTCATGGATAAATAACTGGATAAAAGATAGGGAGCAACAAGTAGTAGTGAATGGGTCATACTCAGATTGGACAAAGGTCATCAGTGAAGTCCCCCAGGGATCAGTACTGGACCCTGTTCTTTATAATATTTTTAAAATTACTTGGAGCAAGGATTAAATAGTGACTTCTCTATTCTTGCAGATTATACTAAGTTAAGTAAGGTCATTAGGTCAGAGTAGGATGAACTTTCGTTGCAAAGGGATCTGCAAAAATTAGAATATGGGCAGGTAAATGGAAAATGAGATTTAATACGGGAAAATGCAAGGTTCTACATTTTGGAAGTAAAAATAAGCAGGCAACGTATTATTTAAATTGGAAAAGACAAGACAAACAGAGGAGGAAAGGGATTTGGGAGTAGTAATAGATAACAAGCTAAAGATTAGTGCACAATGCAGGGCAGCAGTTACAAAGGCTAATAAAATACTAGCATGTATTAAAAGAGTCATTGATTCAAGGGAGGAAAGCATAATTCTGTCACTATATAAATCCCTGGTAAGACCTCACCTTAAGTATGGAGTGCAGTTCTGGGGACCGATCGCAAAAAAAGAAATTGCAGAACTAGAAAAAGTACAGAGAAGGGCCACATAGCTAATAAGGGGAATGGAGAATTTAAGATACAAGGAGAGGCTAGCCAAACTGTGTCTGTTTTTAGAAAAAAGGCGCTTGAGAGGTGACATGATTACTTTATATAAATATATTCAAGGCCCATATACAGAGATGGCAGAAGCTCTGTTTATTCTAAG
Source organism: Bombina bombina (assembly GCF_027579735.1). NCBI lineage: Eukaryota > Metazoa > Chordata > Amphibia > Anura > Bombinatoridae > Bombina > Bombina bombina. Next base: position 90,985,413 of record NC_069503.1, read on the forward strand.
AAAAATGTTTGTGACAAGAGGTAACAATTTAAGGTTGTAGGAAAGGAGATTTAATCTCCTGCAATAGAAACGTGTATTCACTGTAAGAGCAATAAAATTGTGGAGCTCATTACCAAAGGAGGTAGTGAATGCCAATACCCTAGATACATTTAAAAATTGTTTTAGATGTTATCTCACAGCGCTCATGCTAATCCCAAAGAAGCTTTGAGATAATGGGGTACCTAGCTGCCCCTGAAAGACATGTGTGGTAGTTGGATATCAAAAAGCGCCTAACTAAAGGCTATGGGAAGTGGGTCTAGGTGACGGATATTTCTATCTGTCTATAAATGATGATTTCACTTATAAAAGTGACCGATGTAGAATTGTCCAATTTGCTATACTACATCTATAAGTGACCAGTGCAAAGTGGCTATGTTAGACAAATTTGGCTGGTTTATTTGACAATTACAATATTAAATATAAACAATCTAGTTAAACAATCTAGTTAAACATGGATCCATAAATATCACCTGAACAGCTCGAACAATGTACAAAGTAGAGCTGGGCGATATGGGGGGACGGGGGCGGACTAATTGCAATTTAATCGTGATTTTCATGTCAGCACCCCCTGTAACCCCCCTCTGTAACCTAAATAAGCTCCATCAGCTCCCACTGTAACCCAGCACTCCCTGTAACCCCCATAATCTCTCCTCTGTAACCTACATACCACATAGGTCGAAGCGCACCCCCTCCCTGTAACCCGCATCAGCCACAGCGCCATCAGCTCCCACTGTAACCCCCAATAGCACCCCCTGTGTAACCTACATAAGTCCCATCAGCTCCCACTGCAACTCCCAATAGCACCCCGTGTAACCTACATAAGTCCCATCAGCTCCCACTGTAACCCCCAATAGCACCCCCTGTGTAACCTACATAAGTCCCATCAGCTCCCACTGTAACCCCCAATAGCACCCTATGTGTAACCTACATAAGTCTGATCAGCTCCTACTGTAACCCCCAATAAGCACCCCCTGTGTAACCTACATAAGTCCCATCAGCTCCCACTGTAACCCCCAAAAGCACCCCCTGTGTAACCTACATAAGTCCCATCAGCTCCCACTGCAACCCCCAATAGCACCCCCTGTGTAACCTACATAAGTCCCATCAGCTCCCACTGTAACCCCCAATAGCACCCCCTGTGTAACCTACATAAGTCCCATCAGCTCCCACTGTAACCCGCAATAGCACCCCCTGTGTAACCTACATAAGTCCCATCAGCTCCCACTGTAACCCCCAATAGCAACCCCTGTGTAACCTACATAAGTCCCATCAGCTCCCACTGTAACCCCCAATAAGCACCCCCTCTGTAACCTACATAAGTCCCATCAGCTCCCACTGCAACTCCCAATAGCACCCCCTGTGTAACCTACATAAGTCCCATCAGCTCCCACTGTAGCCCCCAATAAGCACCCCCTGTGTAACCTACATAAGTACCATCAGCTCCCACTGTAACCCCCAATAGCACCCCTTGTATAACCTACATAAGTCCCATCAGCTACCACTGTTACCCCCAATAGCACCCCCTGTGTAACCTACTTAAGTTCCATCAGCTACCACTTTAACCCCCAATAGCACCCCCTGTGTAACCTACATAAGTCCCATCAGCTCCCACTGTAACCCCCAATAAGCACCCCCTGTGTAACCTACATTAGTCCCATCAGCTCCCACTGTAAACCCCAATAGCACCCCCTGTGTAACCTACATAAGTCCCATCAGCTCCCACTGTAACCCCCAATAGCACCCCCTGTGTAACCTACATAATTCCCATCAGCTCCCACTGTAACCCCCAATAGCACCAACTGTGTAACCTACATAAGTCCCATCAGCTCCCACTGTAACCACCAATAGCACCCCCTGTGTAACCTACATAAGTCCCATCAGCTCCCAGTGTAACCCCCAATAGCACCCCCTGTGTAACCTTCATAAGTCCCATCAGCTCCCACTGTAACCCCCAATAGCACCCCCTGTGTAACCTATATAAGTCACATCAGCTCCCACTGCAACCCCCAATAGCACCCCCTGTGTAACCTACATAAGTCCCATCATCTACCACTGCAACCCCCAATAACACCCCCTGTGTAACCTACATAAGTCCCATCAGTTCCCACTGTAACCCCCAATAAGCACCCCCTGTGTAACCTACATAAGTCCCATCAGCTCACACTGTAACCACCAATAGCACCCCCTGTGTAACCTACATATGTCCCATCAGCTCCCAGTGTAACCCCCAATAGCACCCCCTGTGTAACCTTCATAAGTCCCATCAGCTCCCACTGTAACCCCCAATAGCACCCCCTGTGTAACCTACATAAGTCCCATGAGCTCCCACTGCAACCCCCAATAGCACCCCCTGTGTAACCTACATAAGTCCCATCAGCTACCACTGAAACCCCCAATAACACCCCCTGTGTAACCTACATAAGTCCCATCAGTTCCCACTGTAACCCCCAATAAGCACCCCCTGTGTAACCTACATAAGTCCCATCAGCTCCCACTGTAACTCCCAATAGCACCCCCTGAGTAACCTACATAAGTCCCATCAGCTCCCACTGTAGCCCTCCAATAGCACCCCCTGTGTAACCTACATAAGTCCCATCAGCTCACACTGTAGCCCTTCAATAGCACCCCCTGTGTAACCTACATAAGTCCCATCAGCTCCCACTGTAACCCCCAATAAGCACCCCCTGTGTAACCTACATAAGTCCCATCAGCTACCACTGTAACCCTCCAATAAGCACCCCCTGTGTAACCTACATAACTCCCATCAGCTACCATTGTAACCCCCAATAGCACCCTCTGTGTAACCTACATAAGTCCCATCAGCTCCCACTGTAACCCCCAATAGCACCCCCTGTGTAACCTACATAAGTCCCATCAGCTCACACTGTAGCCCTCCAATAGCACCCCCTGTGTAACCTACATAATTCCGATCAGCTCCCACTGTAACCCCCAATAGCACCCCCTGTGTAACCTACATAAGTCCCATCAGCTTCCACTGTAACCCCCAATAGCACCCCCTGTGTAACCTACATAAGACCCATCTGCTCCCACTGTAACCCCCATAACACCCCCTGTGTAACCTACATAAGTCCCATCAGCTCCCACTGTAACCCCCAATAGCACCCCCTGTGTAACCTACATAAGTCCCATCAGCTCCCACTGTTACCCCCAATAGCACCCCCTGTGTAACCTACATAAGTCCCATCAGCTGCCACTGCAAACCCCAATAGCACCCCCTGTGTAACCTATATAAGTCCCATCAGCTCCCACTGTAACCCCCAATAGCACCCCCTGTGTAACCTACATAAGTCCCATCAGCTCCCACTGTAACCCCCAATAGGACTCCCTGTGTAACCTACATAAGTCCCATCAGCTCCCACTGCAACCCCGAATAGCACCCCCTGTGTAACCTACATAAGTCCCATCAGCTGCCACTGCAACCCCCAATAGCACCCCCTGTGTAACCTACATAAGTCCCATCAGTTCCCACTGTAGCCCCCAATAGCACCCCCTGTGTAACCTACATAAGTCCCATCAGCTACCACTGTTACCCCCAATAGCACCCCCTGTGTAACCTACATAAGTCCCATCAGCTCCCACTGCAACTCCCAATAGCACTCCCTGTGTAACCTACATAAGTCCCATTAGCTCCCACTGTAACCCTCAATAGCTCCCCCTGTGTAACCTACATAAGTCCCATCAGCTCCCAGTGTAACCCCCAATAGCACCCCCTGTGTAACCTACATAAGTCCCATCAGCTCCCACTGTAACCCCCAATAGCACCCCCTGTGTAACCTACATAAGTCCCATTAGCTCCCACTGTAACCCCCCAATAGCACCCCCTGTGTAACCTACATAAGTCCCATCAGTTCCCACTGTAACCCCCAATAGCACCTCCTGTGTAACCTACATAAGTCCCATCAGCTCCCACTGTTACCCCCAATAGCACCCCCTGTGTAACCTACATAAGTCCCATCAGCTCCCACTGCAACTCCCAATAGCACCCCTGTGTAACCTACATAAGCCCCATCAGCTGCCACTGTAACCCTCAATAGCACCCCCTGTGTAACCTACATAAGCCCCATCAGCTCCCACTGTAACCCCCAATAGCACCTCCTGTGTAACCTACATAAGTCCCATCAGCTCCCACTGTAGCCCCCAATAAGCATCCCCTGTGTAACCTACATAAGTCCCATCAGCTCCCACTGCAGCCCCGTATAGCACCTCCTGTGTAACCTACATAAGTCCCATCAGCTCCGACTGTAACCCCCAATAGCACCCCCTGTGTAACCTACATAAGTCCCATCAGATCCCAATCTAGCCCCCAATAAGCACCCCCTGTGTAACCTACATAAGTCCCATCAGCTCCCACTGTAACCCCCAATAGCACCCCCTGTGTAACCTACATAAGCCCCATCAGCTCCCACTGTAACCCCCTGTATAACCTACATAAATTCCACCAGCTCCCACTGTAACCCCCAATAGCACCCCCTGTGTAACCTTCATAAGTCCCATCAGCTCCCACTGTAACCCCCAATAGCACCCCCTGTGTAACCTACATAAGTCCCATCAGCTCCCACTGTAGCCCTCCAATAGCACCCCCTGTGTAACCTACATAAGTCCCATCAGCTCACACTGTAGCCCTCCAATAGCACCCCCTGTGTAACCTACATAAGTCCCATCAGCTCCCACTGTAACCCCCAATAAGCACCCCCTGTGTAACCTACATAACTCCCATCAGCTACCACTGTAACCCTCCAATAAGCACCCCCTGTGTAGCCTACATAATTCCCATCAGCTACCACTGTAACCCCCAATAGCACCCCCTGTGTAACCTACATAAGTCCCATCAGCTCCCACTGTAACCCCCAATAGCACCCCCTGTGTAACCTACATAAGTCCCATCAGCTCACACTGTAGCCCTTCAATAGCACCCCCTGTGTAACCTACATAATTCCGATCAGCTCCCACTGTAACCCCCATTAGCACCCCCTGTGTAACCTACATAAGTCCCATCAGCTCCCACTGTAACCCCCAATAGCACCCCCTGTGTAACCTAAATAAGTTCCTTCAGCTCCCACTGTAAACCCCCAATAGCACCCCCTGTGTAATCTACATAAGTCCCATCAGCTCCCACTGCAACCCCCAATAGAACCCCCTGTGTAACCTACATAAGTCATATCAGTTCCCACTGTAGCCCCCAAAAAGCACCCCCTGTGTAACCTACATAAGTCCCATCAGCTCCCACTGTAACCCCCAATATCACCCCCTGTGTAACCTACATAAGTCCCATCAGCTCCCACGGTAACTCGCAATAGCACCCCCTGTGTAACCTACATAAGTCCCATCAGCTACCACTGTAACCCCCAATAGCACCCCCTGTGTAACCTACATAAGTCCCATCAGCTCCCACTGCAACCCTCAATAGCACCCCCTGTGTAACCTACATAAGTCACATCAGCTCCCACTGTAGCCCCCAATTAGCACCCCCTGTGTAACCTACATAAGTCCCATCAGCTCCCACTGTTACCCCCAATAGCACCCCCGTGTATCCTACTTAAGTCCCATCAGCTACCAATTTAACCCCCAATAGCACCCCCTGTGTAACCTACATAAGTCCCATCAGCTCCCACTGTAGCCCCCAATAAGCACCCCTGTGTAACCTGCATAAGTCCCATCAGCTCCCACTGCAACTCCCAATAGCACCCCCTGTGAAACCTACATAAGTCACATCAGCTCCCACTGTAGCCCCCAATAAGCACCCCTGTGTAACCTACATACGTCCCATCAGCTCCCACTGTAACACCTAATAGCACCCCCTGTGTAACCTACATAAGTCCCATCAGCTCCCACTGCAACCCCCAATAGCACCCCCTGTGTAACCTACATAAGTCACATCAGCTCCCACTGTAGCCCCCAATAAGCACCCCCTGTGTAACCTACATAAGTCCCATCAGCTCCCACTGTAACCCCCAATAGCACCCCCTGTGTAACCTACATAAGTCCCATCAGCTCCCACTGTAGCCCCCAATAAGCTCCCCCTGTGTAACCTACATAAGTCCCATCAGCTCCCACTGTAACCCCCAATAGCACCCCTTGTATAACCTACTTAAGTCCCATCAGCTACCACTGTTACCCCCAATAGCACCCCCTGTGTAACCTACTTAAGTCCCATCAGCTACCACTTTAACCCCCAATAGCACCCCCTGTGAAACCTACATAAGTCCCATCAGCTCCCACTGTAACCCCCAATAAGCACCCCCTGTGTACCCTACATAAGTCCCATCAGCTCCCACTGTAACCCCCAATAGCACCCCCTGTGTAACCTACATAAGTCCCATCAGCTCCCACTGTAACCCCCAATAGCACTAACTGTGTAACCTACATAAGTCCCATCAGCTCCCACTGTAACCACCAATAGCACCCCCTGTGTAACCTACATAAGTCCCATCAGCTCCCACTGTAACCCCCAATAGCACCCCCTGTGTAACCTTCATAAGTCCCATCAGCTCCCACTGTAACCCCCAATAGCACCCCCTGTGTAACCTACATAAGTCCCATCAGCTCCCACTGTAGCCCTCCAATAGCACCCCCTGTGTAACCTACATAAGTCCCATCAGCTCACACTGTAGCCCTCCAATAGCACCCCCTGTGTAACCTACATAAGTCCCATCAGCTCCCACTGTAGCCCCCAATAAGCACCCCTGTGTAACCTGCATAAGTCCCATCAGCTCCCACTGCAACTCCCAATAGCACCCCCTGTGAAACCTACATAAGTCACATCAGCTCCCACTGTAGCCCCCAATAAGCACCCCTGTGTAACCTACATACGTCCCATCAGCTCCCACTGTAACACCTAATAGCACCCCCTGTGTAACCTACATAAGTCCCATCAGCTCCCACTGCAACCCCCAATAGCACCCCCTGTGTAACCTACATAAGTCACATCAGCTCCCACTGTAGCCCCCAATAAGCACCCCCTGTGTAACCTACATAAGTCCCATCAGCTCCCACTGTAACCCCCAATAGCACCCCCTGTGTAACCTACATAAGTCCCATCAGCTCCCACTGTAGCCCCCAATAAGCTCCCCCTGTGTAACCTACATAAGTCCCATCAGCTCCCACTGTAACCCCCAATAGCACCCCTTGTATAACCTACTTAAGTCCCATCAGCTACCACTGTTACCCCCAATAGCACCCCCTGTGTAACCTACTTAAGTCCCATCAGCTACCACTTTAACCCCCAATAGCACCCCCTGTGAAACCTACATAAGTCCCATCAGCTCCCACTGTAACCCCCAATAAGCACCCCCTGTGTACCCTACATAAGTCCCATCAGCTCCCACTGTAACCCCCAATAGCACCCCCTGTGTAACCTACATAAGTCCCATCAGCTCCCACTGTAACCCCCAATAGCACTAACTGTGTAACCTACATAAGTCCCATCAGCTCCCACTGTAACCACCAATAGCACCCCCTGTGTAACCTACATAAGTCCCATCAGCTCCCACTGTAACCCCCAATAGCACCCCCTGTGTAACCTTCATAAGTCCCATCAGCTCCCACTGTAACCCCCAATAGCACCCCCTGTGTAACCTACATAAGTCCCATCAGCTCCCACTGTAGCCCTCCAATAGCACCCCCTGTGTAACCTACATAAGTCCCATCAGCTCACACTGTAGCCCTCCAATAGCACCCCCTGTGTAACCTACATAAGTCCCATCAGCTCCCACTGTAACCCCCAATAAGCACCCCCTGTGTAACCTACATAAGTCCCATCAGCTACCACTGTAACCCTCCAATAAGCACCCCCTGTGTAGCCTACATAATTCCCATCAGCTACCACTGTAACCCCCAATAGCACCCCCTGTGTAACCTACATAAGTCCCATCAGCTCCCACTGTAACCCCCAATAGCACCCCCTGTGTAACCTACATAAGTCCCATCAGCTCACACTGTAGCCCTCCAATAGCACCCCCTGTGTAACCTACATAATTCCGATCAGCTCCCACTGTAACCCCCAATAGCACCCCCTGTGTAACCTACATAAGTCCCATCAGCTCCCACTGTAACCCCCAATAGCACCCCCTGTGTAACCTACATAAGTTCCTTCAGCTCCCACTGTAAACCCCCAATAGCACCCCCTGTGTAATCTACATAAGTCCCATCAGCTCCCACTGTAAACCCCCAAAAGTACCCCCTGTGTAACCTACATAAGTCCCATCAGCTCCCACTGTAACCCCCAATATCACCCCCTGTGTAACCTACATAAGTCCCATCAGATCCCACTGTAACCCTCAATATCACCCCCTGTGTAACCTACATAAGTCCCATCAGCTCCCACTGTAACCCCCCAATAGCACCCCCTGTGTAACCTACATAAGTCCCATCAGCTCCCACTGTAACCCCCCAATAGCACCCCCTGTGTAACCTACATAAGTCCCATCAGCTCCCACTGTAACCCCCAATAGCACCCCCTGTGTAACCTACATAAGTCCCATCAGCTCCCACGGTAACCCCCAATAGCACCCCCTGTGTAACCTACATAAGTCCCATCAGCTCCCACGGTAACCCCCAATAGCACCCCCTGTGTAACCTACATAAGTCCCATCAGCTACCACTGTAACCCCCAATAGCACCCCCTGTGTAACCTACATAAGTCCCATCAGCTACCACTTTAACTCCCAATAGCACCCCCTGTGTAACCTAAATAAGTCCCATCAGCTCCCACTGTAACCCCCAATAAGCACCCCCTGTGTAACCTACATAAGTCCCATCAGCTCCCACTGTAACCCCCAATAGCACCCCCTGTGTAACCTACATAAGTCCCATCAGCTCCCACTGTAACCCCCAATAGTACCAACTGTGTAACCTACATAAGTCCCATCAGCTCCCACTGTAACCACCAATAGCACCCCCTGTGTAACCTACATAAGTCCGATCAGCTTCCACTGTAATCCCCAATAGCACCCCCTGTGTAACCTTCATAAGACCCATCAGCTCCCACTGTAACCCCCAATAGCACCCCCTGTGTAACCTTTATAAGTCCCATCAGCTCCCACTGAAGCCCTCCAATAGCACCCCCTGTGTAACCTACATAAGTCCCATCAGCTCACACTGTAGCCCTCCAATAGCACCCCCTGTGTAACCTACATAAGTCCCATCAGCTCCCACTGTAACCCCCAATAAGCACCCCCTGTGTAACCTACATAAGTCCCATCAGCTACCACTGTAACCCTCCAATAAGCACCCCCTGTGTAGCCTACATAATTCCCATCAGCTACCACTGTAACCCCCAATAGCACCCCCTGTGTAACCTACATAAGTCCCATCAGCTCCCACTGTAACCCCCAATAGCACCCCCTGTGTAACCTTCATAAGTCCATCAGCTCACACTGTAGCCCTCCAATAGCACCCCCTGTGTAACCTACATAATTCCGATCAGCTCCCACTGTAACCCCCAATAGCACCCCCTGTGTAACCTACATAAGTCCCATCAGCTCCCACTGTAACCCCCAATAGCACCCCCTGTGTAACCTACATAAGTCCCATCAGCTCCCACTGTAAACCCCCAATAGCACCCCCTGTGTAATCTACATAAGTCCCATCAGCTCCCACTGTAAACCCCCAAAAGCACCCCCTGTGTAACCTACATAAGTCCCATCAACTCCCACTGTAACCCCCAATATCACCCCCTGTGTAACCTACATAAGTCCCATCAGCTCCCACTGTAACCCTCAATATCACCCCCTGTGTAACCTACATAAGTCCCATCAGCTCCCACTGCAACCCCCCAATAGCACTCCCTGTGTAACCTACATAAGTCCCATCAGCTCCCACTGTAACCCCCCAATAGCACCCTCTGTGTAACCTACATAAGTCCCATCAGCTCCCACTGTAACCCCCAATAGCACCCCCTGTGTAACCTACATAAGTCCCATCAGCTCCCACTGTAACCCCCAATAGCACCCCCTGTGTAACCTACATAAGTCTCATCAGCTCCCACGGTAACCCCCAATAGCACCCCCTGTGTAACCTACATAAGTCCCATCAGCTCCCACTGTAACACCCAATAGCACCGCTGTGTAACCCACATAAGTCCCATCAGCTCCCACTGCAACCCCAAATAGCACCCCCTGTGTAACCTACATAAGTCACATCAACTCCCACTGTAGCCCCCAATAAGCACCCCCTGTGTAACCTACATAAATCCCATCAGCTCCCACTGCAACCCCCAATAGAACCCCCTGTGTAACCTACATAAGTCATATCAGTTCCCACTGTAGCCCCCAATAAGCACCCCCTGTGTAACCTACATAAGTCCCATCAGCTCCCACTGTAACACCCAATAGCACCCCCTGTGTAACCTACATAAGTCCCATCATCTACCACTGTAACCCCCAATAGCACCCCCTGTGTAACCTACATAAGTCCCATCAGCTCCCAATGTAACCCCCAGGACCATCTTTAACACAGGGCAAAAGGGGCAGCTGCCCTGGGCCCAGTCTCTGTTGAGGGGCCCAAGAGTCCCAAAAAAAAAAAAAAAAAATGTTTTTGTTTTTTTAATGGTTCATACCAGACTGCTGATGTGACATGGGGAACAGACACATTCAGTCCTAATACTGTCACAGTCAAAAGTACTCTGCATATATTTTTTTTAAAAAACTGTGCCAGACCGTGCCGGTGTCATGTGACATGCCAAGCTAGTGCCATGTGCTGTTTTAGATGTGCACTGTGCAGCACTGAATGCAAAGCCCTAACTCGGCATCCAGCCATTTCCCACTGCATCAGAAAAGGTCCTACTGGGGTTACCAAAGTTACCAGGTAACTGCTCTGGTGGTGGGGATTGTTTCTGGGTAGGGCTGACTGTAGGCGCATGCAGCAGAAAGCTGGAGCGGCAGGCATATGAGGATTTGAGCATCTGTGCAGCTGCATACACTGCTCTCTTCAGTCTTGAGGCTGTGTGACTCATCTCACACTGTATCCATGCAGCCTTGGACAGACAGCATCGTGTCTACTGGTCCCCTTAGCCCTGCTCTTTCTGCTGTGGCCCTAAGATCAACTAACTGAAGTTTGTTAGGGGAATAGTGCTTTGTAGAAAGGTGTCAGTGGGAAGAATAAGTGAGTGCACACACGCCCCTCCCCATGCAGCATTGTCTAGTTCAGGGTGAGAGGGAACTTGTTCCTAGCAAAGAAGCTACATGTGCTGGTGTGGCTGATGTACAGCGTCATGCTGATACTTCACACATTAATGTAAGGTTTATTTTTATAGTTTTTATTTTCTCTCTGTCTCAGATTTTACAGCTTCCCATAATAGTTCTGCTGTTCCAGTCAGTAAACTTATATTTGTCTGCACCTCCATGCTTCCTCCTTTACCTTGCTTTGCTCCTGTTGCCTGCCCTAAATCTCTTTAACCAGCTAACCTCACACCAGAATCACATTCAAAAGAATATTAAATGAATCCACAGTGGAGGAATTTATATATTTATTTACTTATTAGTTCTGCTTAGGTCCAGTTTCACATATTGCAATTTTTATTTTTATTTTTTTAAATGATTAGCCCAGCAGTGGATGATCTACCGCTGGGCTAATAATAAAAAAAAAAATTGATTTAGTTGTTTTTTGGGATGTTGGGGTGGAGAGCGAAATTGCATGGGGTGGGGGGGGGGCCCAAGAAAATTTTTGCCCAGGGTCCAATCAATATTAAAGACGGCCCTGGTAACCCCCCAATAGCACCCCCTGTGTAACCTACATAAGTCCCATCAGCTACCACTGTAACCCCCAATAGCACCCCCTGTGTAACCTACATAAGTCCCATCAGCTCCCACTGTAACACCCAATAGCACCCCCTGTGTAACCTACATAAGTCCCATCAGCTCCCACTGTAACCCCCAATAGCACCCCCTGTGTAACCTACATAAGTCCCATCAGCTCCTACTGTAACCCCCAATATCACCCCCTGTGTAACCTACATAAGTCCCATCAGCTCCCACGGTAACCCCCAATAGCACCCCCTGTGTAACCTACATAAGTCCCATCAGCTCCCACAGTAACCCCCAATAGCACCCCCTGTATAACCTACATAAGTCCCATCAGCTACCACTGTAACCCCCAATAGCACCCCCTGTGTAACCTACATAAGTCCCATCAGCTCCCACTGCAACCCCCAATAGCACCCCCTGTGTAACCTACATAAGTCACATCAGCTAACACTGTAGCCCCCAATAAGCACCCCCTGTGTAACCTACATAAGTCCCATCAGCTCCCACTGTTACCCCCAATAGCACCCCTGTGTATCCTACTTAAGTCCCATCAGCTACCACTTTAACCCCCAATAGCACTCCCTGTGAAACCTACATAAGTCCCATCAGCTCCCACTGTAACCCCCAATAAGCACCCCCTGTGTAACTTACATAAGTCCCATCAGCTCCCACTGTAACCCCCAATAGCACCCCCTGTGTAACCTACATAAGTCCCATCAGCTCCCACTGTAACCACCGATAGCACCCCCTGTGTAACCTACATAAGTCCCATCAGCTCCCACTGTAACCCCCAATAGCACCCCTTGTGTAACCTTCATAAGTCCCATCAGCTCCCACTGTAACCCCCCAATAGCATCCCCTGTGTAACCTACATATGTCCCATCAGCTCCCACTGTAGCCCTCCAATAGCACCCCCTGTCTAACCTACATAAGTCCGATCAGCTCCCACTGTAACCCCCAATAGCACCCCCTGTGTAACCTACATAAGTCCCATCAGCTCCCACTGTAACCCCCAATAGCACCCCCTGTGTAACCCACAAAAGTCCCATCAGCTCCCACTGCAACCCCCAATAGCACCCCCTGTGTAACCTACATAAGTCCCATCAGCTCCCACTGTAAACCCCCAATAGCACCCCCTGTGTAACCTACATAAGTCCCATCAGTTCCCACTGTAACCCCCAATAGCACCCCCTGTGTAACCTACATAAGTCCCATCAGCTCCCACTGTAACCCTCAATAGCACCCCCTGTGTAACCTACATAAGTCCCATCAGCTCCCACTGTAGCCCTCCAATAAGCACCCCCTGTGTAACCTACATAAGTCCCATCAGCTCCCACTGTAACCCCCAATAACACCCCCTGTGTAACCTACATAAGTCCCATCAGCTACCACTGTAACCCCCAATAGCACCCCCTGTGTAACCTACATAAGTCCCATCAACTACCACTGTAACCCCCAATAGCACCCCCTGTGTAACCCACATAAGTCCCATCAGCTCCCACTGCAACCTCCAATAGCACCCCCTGTGTAACCTACATAAGTCCCATCAGCATCCACTGTAACCCCCCAATAGCACCCCCTGTGTAACCTACATAAGTCCCATCATCTCCCACTGCAACCCCCAATAGCACCCCCTGTGTAACCTACATAAGTCCCATCAGCTCCCACTGCAACCCCCAATAGCACCCCATGTGTAACCTACATAAGTCCCATCAGCTCCCACTGCAACCCCCAATAGCAACCCCTGTGTAACCTACATAAGTCCCATCAGCTCCCACTGTAACCCCCAATAGCACCCCTTGTATAACCTACATAAGTACCATCAGCTTCCACTTTAACCCCCAATAGCACCCCCTGTGTAACCTACATAAGTCCCATCAGCTCGCACTGTAACCCCCAATAAGCACCCCCTGTGTAACCTACATAAGTCCCATCAGCTCCCACTGTAACCCCCAATAAGCACCCCCTGTGTAACCTACATAAGTCCCATCAGCTCCCACTGTAACCCCCAATAGCACCCCCTGTGTAACCTACATAAGTCCCATCAGCTCCCACTGTAGCCCTCCAATAAACACCCCCTCTGTAACCTACATAAGTCCGATCAGCTCCCACTGTAACCCCCAATAGCACCCCCTGTGTAACCTACTTAAGTCCCATCAGCTCCCACTGTAACACCCAATAGCACCCCCTGTGTAACCTACATAAGTCCCTTCAGTTCCCACTGTAACCCCCAATAGCACCCCCTTGTGTAACCTACATACGTCCCATCAGCTCCCACTGCAACTCCCAATAGCACCCCCTGTGTAACCTACATAAGTTCCATCAGCTCCCACTGTAACCCCCAATAGCATCCCCTGTGTAACCTACATAAGTACCATCAGCTTCCACTTTAACCCCCAATAGCACCCCCTGTGTAACCTACATAAGTCCCATCAGCTCGCACTGTAACCCCCAATAAGCACCCCCTGTGTAACCTACATAAGTCCCATCAGCTCCCACTGTAACCCCCAATAGCACCCCCTGTGTAACCTACATAAGTCCCATCAGCTCCCACTGTAACCCCCAATAGCACCCCCTGTGTAACCTACATAAGTCCCATCAGCTCCCACTGTAGCCCTCCAATAAACACCCCCTCTGTAACCTACATAAGTCCGATCAGCTCCCACTGTAACCCCCAATAGCACCCCCTGTGTAACCTACTTAAGTCCCATCAGCTCCCACTGTAACACCCAATAGCACCCCCTGTGTAACCTACATAAGTCCCTTCAGTTCCCACTGTAACCCCCAATAGCACCCCCTTGTGTAACCTACATACGTCCCATCAGCTCCCACTACAACTCCCAATAGCACCCCCTGTGTAACCTACATAAGTTCCATCAGCTCCCACTGTAACCCCCAATAGCATCCCCTGTGTAACCTACATAAGTCCCATCAGCTTCCACTGTAGCCCCCAGTAGCACCCCCTGTGTAACCTACATAAGTCCCATCAGCTCCAACTGTAACCCCCAATAAGCACCCCCTGTGTAACCTACATAAGTCCCATCAGCTCCTACTGTAACCCTTAATAGCACCCCCTGTGTAACCTACATAAGTCCCATTAGCTCCCACTGTAACCCCCAATAAACACCCCCTGTGTAACCTACATAAGTCCCATCAGCTCCCACTGTAACCCCCAATAGCACCCCCTGTGTAACCTACTTAATCCCATCAGCTCCCACTGTAACACCCAATAGCACCCCCTGTGTAACCTACATAAGTCCCTTCAGTTCCCACTGTAACCCCCAATAGCACCCCCTGTGTAACCTACATACGTCCCATCAGATCCCACTGTAACCCCCAATAAGCACCCCCTGTGTAACCTACATAAGTCCCATCAGCTCCCACTGTAACCCCCAATAGCACCCCCTGTGTAACCTACATAAGTCCCATCAGCTCCTACTGTAACCCTTAATAGCACCCCCTGTGTAACCTACATAAGTCCCATTAGCTCCCACTGTAACCCCCAATAAACACCCCCTGTGTAACCTACATAAGTCCCATCAGCTCCCACTGTAACCCCCAATAGCACCCCCTGTGTAACCTACTTAATCCCATCAGCTCCCACTGTAACACCCAATAGCACCCCCTGTGTAACCTACATAAGTCCCTTCAGTTCCCACTGTAACCCCCAATAGCACCCCTGTGTAACCTACATACGTCCCATCAGATCCCACTGTAACCCCCAATAAGCACCCCCTGTGTAACCTACATAAGTCCCATCAGCTCCCACTGTAACCCCCAATAGCACCCCCTGTGTAACCTACATAAGTCCCATCAGCTCCCACTGTAACCCCCAATAAACACCCCCTGTGTAACCTACATAAGTCCGATCAGCTCCCACTGTAACCCCCAGTAGCACCCCCTGTGTAACCTACTTAAGTCCCATCAGCTCCCACTGTAACACCCAATAGCACCCCCTGTGTAACCTACATAAGTCCCATCAGCTCCCACTGTAGCCCCCAATAGCACCCCCTGTGTAACCTACATAAGTCCCATCATCTACCACTGCAACCCCCAATAGCATCCCCTGTGTAACCTACATAAGTCCCATCAGCTCCCACTGTAGCCCCCAATAGCACCCCGTGTGTAACCTACATAAGTCCCATCAGCTCCCACTGCAACTCCCAATAGCACCCCTTGTGTAACCTGCATAAGTCCCATCAGCTCCCACTGTAACCCCCAATAGCACCCCCTGTGTAACCTACATAATTCCCATCAGCTCCAACTGTAACCCCCAATAGCACCTCCTGTGTAACCTACATAAGTCCCATCAGCTCCCACTGCAACCTCCAATAGCACCCCCTGTGTAACCTACATAAGTCCCATCAGCTACCACTGTAGCCCCCCAATAGCACCCCCTGTGTAACCTACATAAGTCCCATCAGCTCCCACTGTAACCCCCAATAGCACCCCTGTGTAACCTTCATAAGCCCCATCAGCTCCCACTGTAGCCCCCAATAGCACCTCCTGTGTAACCTACATAAGCCCCATCAGCTCACACTGTAACCCCCGATAGCACCCCCTGTGTAACCTACATAAGCCCCATCAGCTCCCACTGCAACCCCCAATATGCACCCCCTGTGTAACCTACATAATTCCCATCAGCTCCCACTGTAGCCCCCAATAAGCACCCCCTTTAAGATCATAAGCACCACACCGCCTGTAACCACCATCAGCCCCCAACCCACATAAGTCCCAGCGCACCCCCCTCCCTGTAACCCGCATCAGCCACAGCGTGCGCACATGAGCCACAGCGCGCGCACCCCCCTTCCTGTAACCCGCATCAGCTACATCGTGTGTACCCCCTCCCTGTAACCCGCATCATCCACAGCGCTCCCCGGTAAGTCGGCTTAATGTCGCAAAGTGGGCACGGCAAGTCGGCGACCCTCCTGTACGTCATAGTTGATGTCAAAGGAGACGGGGCTAAAAATTGCATATTATCGCGGTTTTAAAACCGCAGCGATTAATCACAGTTTAAACCCACATCCGTGATTAATTGTGCAGCCCTAGTACAAAGAGAAGATATTTATCTCAATTTTTCTTAAACTCACCAGATTAAGTGCTTTGTGAACAGCTATGGCTGATGTAAAGCTGAAAAAAATGCCAATTTCTAATCAGCATCAGCAGTGCTGAGGTCTTACATTACTTTGCTGTGATCTCATGAGATTTCAAAGTAAACTTCCTTAAAGGGACATAAAACAACTTGGATAGAGACAAAATATAATAATATGTAATTTAATTAGTTTACCTGCAAATTTATACTGCAGTGCCTCACCATTAACTCTTGCTTTTAAGTTTCTGAATTGTACAGCTCTAACTCCTCCCACACATTTCCTTCTATAGCTGCATCTATATCTACCATTGCTTTGGAAGAATGCAGAAGTGCAAAGTGATTATCTACTGGAGCATGTCTAGAAGCAAATAAGTAGCTGTGAACTCACTTTAATTATTTTAAATATACTTGCCAGCAATTTTAAACATTTTTTTATGCAAACTATTTTTACTAAATTAGCACTTTTAGGATATGCACAGCATTTTAAACTGAATAGGGAAATAACATGAATGTGCCTGCACATGCTAGATGCGCACTCCCTTGCAAGTCATGGGACTAAAGTCTCTTTACAGTAGCGTGTGAATATTTTGATGTAAATATCTTTCTGTTTTACATAGAGATGCTCAGGTGATATTTTCTAGTCAGCTTTTTACATCTATGCTGCATCAGTTTCAAGTGCTTCAACATCTGGGTATCACGTCCCTTTAAACACATGAATAGTAAACAAAACAATTATAAGAAATAGTGTCACGTTTTTTCCCCCCATATGTTCAAAGACCAACCCTACAAAAGAGAACTGGGACAGGTTTATCCCAGCTAAATCAGCAAGAGAGCTATTTATAAAACACACATTATATCAAGAAGATATGAGAGTTAGAGCACATTATACTGACCAATTTGTAAAGTCTGCCCAAGATCTTTCTAGGATTATTAGAACAGAATAATAATAGGATTCAGGCAATAAAAAAACAAGGTGTAAGATATACAAATAATAAAAATATTAATACATTTTTTGAGTATTATAAAAATATCTATAATAAAAGGTGAGGTAAATCAGCGGAATAGGAATAAAATTTTGGGATAAAATATCTTTGCCCCAGATTTCTTCTGATGATTTGCAATTCCTGAATCAGAAGTCTATCCATAAAAGAAATGCAGACGTTGATTAAACAAAATGTAAAGAAAGCATCTGGCCAGAGTAACTCCATATGGAAGTTTACAAAATGATGCCAGATGTCATTATATCTACCTTAGTTACATGAATACTACTGTGAACAGGATTTAAAATCTTTATATTGTTCATCCTCTAATATAATTACCCTTAAATATTAATCTTCCAGATCAATACAACATAATGGTAGAAAATCTATTTAAGTGGGACCCTATCACAACGTTACAAATATATTACAATCTTTATTTTCTGTCATTTATATGAAACAATATTTTCTCCTGAAAGAAATATTAAATATCGGTTGTTTAAATATAAGTTAAATTGGATACTGCAGTATTGGTATTGTACTTCCTACTAATTCTCACTGTCAGACATTTTGTCATGTGCTCCACCCCAGTCCTTTAGCTTCTCTTGGTCAATACTGAGTTGTCTTAAATCACACTGCAAGAGTGTGTGGGAGAGATAGGCACTAAAATGTTAATTTCAATTGGTATATTGGTTAGAGATAAGGAAAGGAAGCCTGTGTAAATAGAGTAATAACATCATTAGTTATGTTCTCCTGGCAAGCTCAGTCCATTTAAAAAGGACCATAAAATATAAAATGTGGCAGACTTCCGGGAAGAGGCGGAGCGAGCAGGACGCTTGCAACAAGCGCTTCTCCCTGAGCCTACTATCGGCTCGTTTTGGCGCAGTGATCCTTGGCCGTTATACACAGGCGACCCAGATTAAGGGGAATACAGCCCGGAAGCCAGCTACAAGAAAGGCTCCTGAGAGAAAGTGGAGCATTACCACATCAGTGGAAGGAAAGACTGCAGTTAGCCGGATAACAAGCAGAGTGACGGGAAAAAAAGGAGGCTCTGAATATATCAGCCGCGGACGGCTCCTGCCAGAACCGAAGGGGAAGTAATATGGCTGGCGGATGATACTGAGCATTTATCAAGGCTCCTCTATGCTCCCCCCGACAGGTACTGTTGTGTGTGTCCTCCCCCGCAGTGTAAGCGTGGCATTCAGTTGCAGTTCCCTGCAAACGGTTTTCTTTTTGGGGACAGTAAAGAATTGATGAGGAAGCGGTGGGTCAGATATAATGGGGGTATTTGAGTGGAAGCCATATGCTAACTGAAAAGCCATATACTAATAGAAGATATATCGCCTGCATAAAAGGGGCAGTACGTCTGTGACAAAAAGGAAAGACAAGCCACGGCTGGGTAATATTTACATGCCACACTGAGAACAGCTAGGAAAGTACTGTTACACCACTTATGGGACAAATAAGAATTTAAAAATCAAGCGTTAAAGCCAGCTGAAATAATTGCATTACTTAATACTCCCATAACCCTGCTGGGTAGGAGTGTAAAGAAGGCTGCTCTCATAACCTGCGGGTAGGAGCCAAGAAGCTGACAGAGATTCCTATGGGTTTTGTATATATTTACATTTGAAAACGTTTGAGGAAAATGTACTGTCTAGGCAGCTGGGAATAAAGCTGTGATACGCTGCTACATCAAGCGGATTATAATTAATGCTTTTGTGAGAGAAAAACATACACGCTAAATGAAAAAAAAAAAAACACAGTTAGGCCACCCGAGTCCCTACTTGCTCCCATAACCCATCTGGGTAGGAGTTGAGAAGTTAGTTCCCCTGGCTGAGATCAACTCGAGTTGAGAAAAGTCTGTTCTTAAGGGAGAAGAAGAAGGGTTAAGGAAGACTTTGTGTTATCTTTCTTTATTTATAATTGTTTCTGTATTCGCCATATTAATATTGATACTGTACTGTATTGGATGAAAAAGCATATATATATAGGGATATTGCAATACTTAAAATCCCAGCAGATGAATATGTACATGTAGATAATTATTGGTGTCATAGCTAAAAATATTTAGGTGCAATTACAGAGAGATCTCCATAGTATGTGCACTAAAATATAAAAATTATAAGATAAATACATAGAAAATACGGTTTGGGTGTAATAAGGGGCGCGGTGCGCCTAAGAGCTTGCAGGTTTGAATAAGAATAATTAACTCATCAGGGTAGTATTTGAGATGTCAGTCTTCTCTGCTGTGGTCAATCTTAACTGAGAAAAGTTTCCTTCTTATGCTATGTTTGCCATTTATTCACAGTCTAATATTGAAGTAGATATGAAAAAGCTGAACAAAGGGCTTTGATAATGCTTTAGGATATTTTTGGGATCAAATCTGTTTGAGAGAGAGAGAGAGAGAGAGAGAGAGAGAGAGAGAGAGAGAGAGAGAGAGAGAGAGAGAGGAATAGTCTTGGAGACAGAGCCTAACTCACTGCACTTTTCACGATTTTTTTTTTTTTTTCACTCTATTTTTCACTCTAGCTATATATATATATATATATATATTAGATACACTAAACACTAATTAAATTTTAAAATCTATCAAAGTAGATACTATCTGCTTGGTTGCAGTTCTTTTGCATCTCTGGTAATACAGAGATATATGTCACTACTTTTCTCTTACTTCTTTTCACCAGGTTCACCTGCCCCCTAATTTAGTTAAAACAGTCTGATGGATAGATATATATCTGCTTCTAAGGGGAGCTCTCCAGCTATGCCTCCAAGACAGCGAGAAAGGAAAAATGCCACTAAAACTATAGAGGTAGGCGTTGATACCCCACATTCAGATAATGAAACACAACTACCTATAAACAACACGGCAGATATAGTTGCACAAATATCTGGAGTATTTACTTTACAATTGGACGCTTTGAAACTAGAAATTAAACAAGATATTAATATATTGTCAACTGAAATTAGGCAATTTACCGCTAGACTAGATGAGGTAGAAAATAGGGTCTCAGATCTAGAGGATAGAATGACCCAGTTGGAACAGGCCAATACAATGCTACAAACTAACTCAAATAACATGCAAAAAAAAGTAGAAGATCTAGAAGACAGATCGCGCCGCAATAATATTAGAATTATCGGCGTACCTGAGACTGCAGATTTTAAAGACTTAGTTTTTCTTATTACTAATACTCTTCCAAAGATTTTGAATATGTATTCAGATACTCAGCCTATACAAATAGAAAGAATACACAGAACAGGGACAAGTCGCAGAAACACAGATGGCACATTACATCCCAGGCCTATAATTGCTAAGTTTTTGAAATTTACAGATAAGGTTAATATGATGAGGAATTATAGGAAAGAGTTTCCAGTATTTCTGGAACAAAACAAAATAATGTTATTTCAAGATTTCTCTGCAGAGACTGCTGCAAAAAGAAGATTAATGTCCCCCTTCAGTTTGAGGTTGATCAAAGCTAATTTCAACGCTAGACTAATGTATCCAGCTAGGTTGACTCTGTTAATGGACGGAGAGACTAAGATATTAGACACCCCACAAGAAGCGAAAATATTTTGCAGAGACAAAGGTATAGACTAATAGAGGTCAGATTAAACATGCTAAATAGGAAACATGTTTATTCTTTTTATTTATTTTCTTTTAAATGTATTTTTGCTCCTTTTTTTCTTTTTGGTGTATTGTTTATGGAGTAAAGTTTACAGCTAAGGTTATGTCTAGAATTCTAACCTGGTGGGCAGTATTCAGGAGCATTCTGTTGAGGTATTATTTTTATGTTCACAGGGTTAAAAACCTGATACTGTGTAATTTTCTTGGTGTGCTGCTGCTGGGGGTGGTGCTGCTGGGAGTGGGGAGGGTGGGAGGGGTCCAGGGAGAGGAGGGGGTGGAAATTTTAAAAGGGTTTTTTTTTTTTTTTTCTCCCTCGAATATTGGGTTACTCCACTACTGTATGGATTTAATTGGGCTATGCCGATTGATGTTGTAAATATTTGGTCACTAAATAAGTTTGTTCATAGTGACTTAAAGGGACATTATACACTCATTTTTTCTTTGCATAAATGTTTTGTAGATAATCTATTTATATAGCCCATAAAGTTTTTTTTTTTAATTAATGTATAGTTTTGCTTATTTTTAAATAACATTGCTCTGATTTTCAGACTCCTAACCAAGCCCCAAAGTTTTATGTGAATACGCTCGACTACCTACTCCAGCTTGCTCCTGTTTGTGTAAAGGGTCTTTTCATATGCAAAAGAAGGGGGAGGGGGGGAGTGTCTTATTTGCCACTTGCAGTGGGCTTTCCAGCTACCTTTTCAACAGAGCCAAAGTGACAGCTTCTAAGTAAGTTTTTAAACAGTTTTATACTGGATTTTTATATCAGTATCTGTGCATATTATTCTTTATAGTAGTGTCTATTACATGCAGTTATATGAAAATGAGTGTATACTGTCCCTTTAAGGTGGAATTTGAATATATGGAATAGAATCTGAGAAATGAATGAGAATTTAAAAATAGTGTCATGGAATGTGGGCGGAATCTCATCCCCAATAAAGCAGAAAACCATAATTAAATTGTTAGGGTCACACAAACCTGATATAGCATTGTTGTAAGAGACACACCTGCCTGAAAAAGAAGCAATAAAGCTAAAGACTAAATGGGTGGGGGATGTAATTACCTCTGACTATGATATTAGGAAAAATGGAGTAGCAATTCTAATAAATAAGTTATTACCACACAGAATTATAAAAAAAATAATAGATCCAGCAGGTAGATTCTTAATCGTTTATATTGAAATAAATAATATAGTGTTTATTTTATGTAATGTATATGGCCCAAATAAGGTGGATTGTCAATTCTGGGATGCATTAACAGCTAAATTATTGGTTTACAGAGATCAAAATTTAATAATAGGAGGCGATTTTAATCTGGCCTTCTCCACTAATCTAGATAGATTAAATAGTAAATGTGGGACTAAAAGAGATAGGAAAACCCATATATTGCATAAATTCTGCCATAAAACTGGCACAAGAGATATATGGAGGCTTCAAAATCCGGATATTAAGGCCTTTACATGTATGTCTAAATCGCACCAGACGCTTTCGCGAATTGATATGTTTCAGTTATATGCATAGTCAATTTGTATTTAATAGATTTAAAGAAACAGTGTGTTTTTTTAAGTTAGCATTTCACAGCCTATATATATATTGTTTAAATCTGTATCTGATTGGCTAAGTAACTCATCTGTGCAAGTTCTGAGATTGTAAGTTAATTTTGTATTAGGATTGCAGTTAAATAGCAGAATATATATATTATCCTATTGTTTTATAAACACTGTTTAGAATTCTATTACTTGGATGTTAAAGGTTTTTAGTCCCATTGTGTTAAATAAATAAAGACTATTTATAAATAAGGTGGGTTTTTAATATAAGCGTGTATGAATTTTGCATAGCATATTTAAATAGTTTTCAAGCGCATATAATATTATTTCATTTCCTTTTATTGCAAATATATTTCAATATGTTCATGGATATTAACTAAATAAAAGAATTCAGATATTTATATTAATTGTATGGTCTAGTAGATGCATGGTTGATTGGGGTTTCTATTTTTTTTGTATTGTGTTTATAACCCTGCCATAAACTGATATATTATTTGGATAGCACTACTAAGATTTTCATAAATATACTGACATAATAATTGGAGGCACTTTGCATGAGATTTATTAATATTCCATCATATTTGATATAATATATTTGTGGTAGATAGAAATTATTATAAAAGAGAGAAAAAGTTTCATATTTCGATATTAATATTTTGAAGATATAATTTTTGAAGAGTTGAAATATTGATTTTCATATTTCGAGATTGCTATTAATATCTTGAAATATTATTAAAGATTAATTTTTGAAAGATTAATAAAAATATAAATTTTTCATATTTAAAAATTAATCAAAGATATTAATTTTTCATATTTTCAAAGTTAATCAAAAATATAAATTTTTCATATTTCGAAATATTAATTTTTCATATTTCAAAATTAATAATATTTTTTTTTTAAATATAACATTTTCTTCTCCCTTTTTATTGGCAAAAATTGTATTAGCGTTTTAGTTTAACTAAGTACTAAACCAATATAATAATGTCTGTAGCCAGAAGTGACTCATTTAATTCTATACATAGCAATGAAAATGGTCCCATAACCATACCTATTACTAAAGGTCAGGTCCTTAAGAAAGATATCTTAAGTTACCTTAAAGGGAAGTTTAATATTGCGGGTGAATTAAATGATTTTATGGATATGCTTGAAACTAGGGCTAAAAATATTACCGTTAATAATAATATGTGGAATGAAGAGAATGAATTCTTCCAGGAATTATTAATGATTAATCAATGCAAAGCTCCCAAAAAGCGAGAAGAACTAATACTAAAATCTTGGCCCCTTTTAATATGCATTATTGACGAAATGTCATTTTGTGTCACAGACAAACGATTGCAAATACAGGAGCTAGAAAATAGTATTCGTTCCTTGCGCAGACGCGAAGAGGGTTTAAAAATAGCCAAAAATAAAATGGATGAATTTGCCCAAAACCTAGCCGCCTTAGATAAGCATAATATGGACTTAATCGCGCAGATACAAGATTTAAATAAACAGCTTGCGCAAAGCCAGAGAGAATTAAGCGATTTAAAAAGGTCATATCGCCATAATGAAAACCCTTATATTAACAGTGAGAATGATGCAGATAATGCTAACTCCTTTAGCGAACGCGTCAGGGACGAGGTACAAAAACATATGGAACAGTATAGACAAATGACCCCTAACGGGTCAGAAATAGATTTCCCGAATAGACAATCCCCTCAGGATGTAAATCCAGAGGATTGCTGTAGCGCAGCTGGCGTGGGGGAGGGAAACTCTAACAGAGAATCCCAAAATAATTCTAATAAAGTATATGATTCCCATAAAATAATCACCTTCGTACAACGCGCAGTACCCATATTCTCCAATAAGGGAACAACATCTGTAATTGATCATTTAGAGGCTTTTGAAAATGCGTTAGCTATAATGAATGTTACAAGTGAGAAATTGAAAATAGAATTTCTGCCTTGGGTATTTGACAGTAAGCATCACAAATTCTTTGCTTCACTAAAGGATATGAATATTCATTCCTGGAATGGGGTAAAACGACAATGCAGAAAAGAATTCGGGCAATATCGCACTAAAACTGCCGTGAAAATAGCAGTATATGGTTTAAAGTGTCGTGCGAATCAGAGTCCAATCGAATTCCTTTCTGTATTGAAAAATGCGTACAGTATGGCTGAAGATAATCCCAAATTTGATGGCTCAGAATTTGTAAATTTATTTTTTGAAGCAATGCCTACACCAATCAAAATCAACTTAGCTAGAGATTTTGATGAGGACTGCTCATTGGAATGGCTGATCAAAGAGAGTACAAAGTTATACTCTATTCAGCAATCCAGTGAGCAGGGGGTTAAAAAGGAGTCAAAACCCAAAATTGTGGCAGAAACTAGGGTGTCACCTAGCCCCCTCAATTTGGAGTCTAAAAAGAGAACTTATGCAGAGGTGGCCAGTCAAAACAGGCCATCTCCACAGAGGTTTAATTCTGCCCCTCCCCCTACACAGGTTGAGGCGCAGGGAGACTATAACCAAAGTGGGGGACATAATCAGGTGAATAATTACTCACAAAAAGAATACTCACCAAATAATTGGTATCCGGGCAAGGGTAGATACAATAAACGGCGAAGATATTCTCAGGGTAACGAGACACCCCAGGTATATAATGCTCCCCAAAGTACTAATGCTTAACAAGCTGAACCCCAGGGGCAACCACGCCAGAATAGAAATAGCGGCCCTGATTCTGAGGGAACCCAATGGTCCAGGAATCATTACAATGGGGCACCAGGAGATAGACCCAGGGGTAGAGGTAACTTGTACAATCAGGTAGATATGCTGTTTACCCAGTTAAATCGGTTGAGTGAACAAATCGCTTATATGAGTCAAAAATCTACGGCTCAGCAACCGAACAATACTTTTTTAGGGGTACAGCCAGTGGTCAGCAGTGGACCACAGGCACAGTCATAAATACTGCAGTATCACCTGAAGGGGAGGGGAGAGATATACAAAATGTAGTAATAAATATCAATGATACTAATCATGTTCTCTCCCCACAGACCGGAAACGGACGATTTAGCCATGATGACAAGCAACCTTATCCGGGAAAAACTAACAAACCTCTTCCTTTGCAGCACTCTCTTAACCTTATTTCCACAGATGCAGTACACAAGAACCCAGCTGACCTTGTCATAGGGGAAACAGGTAGGTATGAAGTTTCCTCTGCATCGAATGACACAGCGGATCCAGGTAAAACGTGGCGAAGCCCACAGATGTACAAGAATGCAAATTTTATGTGTGAAATGGTAGAAACTGCAGGAAGATATTATGTATTAGTTGAGCTGCAAGATTCAGTCTCCAACCCTATCAGGGGATTAATTGACACTGGGTCACAGGCAACTATCTTATCCCACAGGTACTACACACAGCTAAATGAGCTAACACCCCACAAACCTAAAATAAAAGAATTTGACGGTTCTCTAATAGGTGTTGGGGGTGACTCCCTAAAAGTCTACGGTACTGCCTGGTTAAAATTTAAATTGGGGAACAGGGTCATAAGACACCCTGTCATTATAGTGGATCTGCCAACTGATCGTTTAATTATAGGTAGTGATCTCCTAAAGCGATTAAGCACCATAATTGATTGCATAAATAATGTAATTTGGTCACAAGTTAAGAGACCTATCATTTTATGAAAAATCTGGTATATCTCGCACCCGACATAACTGTCACGTGGTGGAAGAGAAACCAGATGCTGTGGAGATTCATTTGCAGGAATAACTCTGTACCTGAAATCACTATTCTACAAATAGATGATCAGACTCCTTTTAGTGGCTCTGATGGTAATACTTTTAAAATATCGCCTGGAAAGATAGCGAATATCTCCCTAGATGGTGATGTATTAACCATATCACTCCACAAGGGGGATCATAAAATCCCTAAGGGGGGAGACCACGCTCAATACCTCACAGGGATTGAGAGAGTTAAAGAGGATCTATTTATCCCTATACAAGTACATGACCTTGGTAAAACCAAGTATGCTAAAATAAACTTAAAACAGGAAGCTAGCTATATAAGCGAAGGTTTATTAGCACAAATAGCTGAACCTAAAGTGATTAAATTTCTTTCTCCCCAAGACCACTGTGTCAACGGCCTGGATGACAGGTCTGAAAGCTATAACATCACAGCTAAGTGCTTATTATCTATCTCTATTGGCAATAAGTCAGTGAAGCACCTGTTTTTAGTTTTAAATACTCCCCATAATCAAATATACATTGGCAATGATATCTTACATAGATATGCCATACAAATAGATTTGATTAATTCTTGCCTTTGGAGCAGGTTAATGGGGGACCCTGAAGTATTTCAGGATGAAAATGCAGCCCTGAAATCAAACCAGCAATTGCTATATGCTGTGAATATGCAGGTATCTAGCGATGTCATAATTCCTGCTGGGGCTGATAAATTTCTTTTACCCTTACAGGTAAAGAGAGGTCAGAAATTAAAAACTTCTGAAACACTGATTTGCCTCTCCCATAGAATACAAAATCTGGGTGTCACAGTAACCTACACTCCTATGGTGAATATTGGAACTGTTCCAATACATATTGTTGTGCATAACATGACCCCACAGGATATAACATTATCCAAGGGAACCACCATAGGATATGCACTGGAATCAAGTTATTACACTTTTGGATTCCAGAATAATGTAATTGGGCTAATACCTGAAGGATACTTAACTGAAGAACAATTAATAGAACAATCCTTTGCATCTATGCCAGATGGTCTATTTAATATTCAGTCTATTTATCCCTTCAGCTCAGAGGAAGGCATCTGTAAAATTGAAGAAGCCTCTCTAGTGTTTGATCAGCCAATCAAACAGCAAGATTGCCCCAATACCCAGAGTCATGGGAGCAATGTAAATTATAATCAAGGGGATCTCACCTCTAGGTTGGAAGAAGCCTATGAAATAGGACAGCCTGAAATCTTTTCAGGATTTCAGCAAATAGTCGAAGAGCAAATATCCTTAGCTAATGGCTGTTCCAGCGATGATGAACGCCAACAGCTGCGAGAACTCCTGATGGAGTACAAGGATATTTTTGCTAAGGATTCTTATGACTGTGGTACTACAGACTTGCACATTGCAAGGATACAAACACCACCTGTCTTTGTTAAACAATACAGACTTCCCTTAGCCTCATATGATTCTCTTGCAGAGATCATAAGGAATTTGGAAGAAAGAGGTATTATCAGACAGGTGCACAGCTCTTATAATAATCCTATTCTAGGTGTCCATAAGCCCAATGGACAATGGTGTTTGTGTGCTGACTTAAGACAGCTAAACAAACGAGTGTACATGTCTAGCTGGCCTGTACCATACATTGACCAGTGCCTAGCACAAATGCAGGGATCCAAAATATTCACTGCCATTGATTGTGCACAGGGATATTGGACCATAAAGGTACATGATGAGGACCAATATAAGCTAGCATTCTTCTTCCAAAAGGTCCAATATGCATTTCAAAGACTTCCTTTTGGATACATAAATTCTGGACATGAATTTGCTGTATTCATGCATAAGGCTATGCCTGATGCACTGGAAAGGGGGACCTTATCTTATGTTGATGATGTTTTAATCAAAAGCACAGACTTTGAAAAACACATCGCAGAGCTTAAACACGTCCTCAGCCAACTTAAAAGGGCAGGTGTTAAATTATCCCTACAAAAAGCTCAATGGTGCCGCACTCGTGTAAACTTCTTGGGACATGAAGTTACCTCTGAAGGATTAAATCCCCAAAAGAAAAAGGTGGAAGCTATAGGGAATTCTAAAAACCCAACTAACTTAAAGGAATTGAGATAATTCCTGGGTATGACAAATTATTCTCGCAAATTCATTGATAATTATGCGGAATTAGCTAAACCACTACTACTTCTTCTAAAGAAGGATGTGAAATGGCAGTGAGTCTCAAGATACAGCCATCAGAGAGCTGAAGAGAAAACTCACTCAAGCACCTTGCTTAGCGTACCCTGAAGGTGGTAAACCTTTCTTCTTAGAGACAGGTTACACAGATATAAGCATGAGTGCTGTTTTATACCAAAAGCATGATAATTTGAACAAAGCCATTGCTTATGCGAGCAAAAATCTATCCACAGTAGAAATAAAATTCAACGATTGCGAAAAAGCCCTCTTATCTACTGTATGGGCTCTACAAAATTTCCGCAGCTATATACAGGGCGAGAAAATTATTGTAGAAACGGCCCACCAGCCTTTGCTATATTTGCAAAGTGAAAGAATAAGAGATGGGAATTTGTCAAATAGCCGCATAACAGCGTGGACTCTTTCCTTGCAAGGCTGGCCATTAGAAATTCGCTACAAGCAGAATAAAAAGAATCCAGTCGCACAAGGGCTTGCTGAGCTCCACGACTGTACTGCTAGAGATCCTGGGAAAGAATTATCAGAAAATGATTTTCTGGAAGAACAATTGCTTTCCCCATATAAAATGTACAATGAGGAAAATTGTCAAACATTACCTTGGGTATATGTTGATGGTTGTTCATACCATGCCACTATTGGTAATGAGCGCAGATTAGTCGCTGGCATTGGTATAACTGGGACAAATGGATTCCCAAATATGTCTATAGGTTTCAACATTGGACCAAGATCCAGTCAAGTTGCAGAACTCACTGCTGTTTTCAAAACCATTGAAATGGGTATTGAACATGGTATTCATGAATTTGTGATCATAACTGACTCAAATTATGTGCGTGACAGTTTTGTTGAATACCTGCCAACTTGGAAAAGAAATGGCATGCAGAAAAGCAATAACAAACCAGTCAAGCATGGCAAGTTGTTCTGCGAGATTGATAATATGGTGGTATCCAATGATTTAACCATACACTGGAAAAAGACCAAGGGTCATTCCAGAGTTCTAGGTCCTGATAAGGAAGGCAATGACCTTGCGGATTCGTTAGCCAAACAAGGAGCCATAACTGGAGAACTCCTTAATATTGACCACTTAATGGGTGCAATTCAGGTAGAAGCCATTACCAGAAACCAGGCAAAACAACAGAGTGAGCCTAACTTGGTACAATGGAGTCAGGATTCTCCTAGTGAGGACCTGATCACTAGTCAAAAAGAAGACCCCATTGTAGGCATCTTCTATAAACACATAGAAGATCCTGAAAGCAACCCCATCTCAAAAGATGATTATATTGGCAAAGAAGATCTTAGAATCTTAATAAAATCTAAATCACAATTCAAGTTACAGGATGGTTTGTTAATTAGAACTTCCAAAACTGGCATCCAGCAGTGGGTAGTACCCACCAAGTTCAGAGGTCTAATGCTTAAACATGCCCATGATGCTCCCACATCTGGTCATCGTGGTGCCAAACTCACGTACGAAATATTGCGTGATTATGCTTTTTGGCCACACATGTTGAAAGATGTTCAAACCTACTGTCAAGGGTTGTTTATCTGCCCACAGTTCCAACCCACTGCACCAACGCATAGAGCGCCATTGCAGAAAAGGGGGATGGTAATGCCATGGTCAGATATACAAATTGATTTTATTGGTCCGATAACAAGGTCATCAAGAGGTAACAAGTACATGTTAACAGTGACATGCCTGTTCACTAAATGGGTAGAGTGCATTAGTGCACCTAACAATAGTGCTGAAACATGTGCAACATTGCTCATCAACCATGTATTTTCCAGATTTGGTTTGCCCCAAAGAATCGAGTCAGATCGGGGGACCCACTTCACTAGCGAAGAGATGACCAAAATGTGGAAAATACTAGGGGTTAAAAGAAAGCTCCATATTGCTTATAGAGCTGCCTCAAGTGGTGGTGTAGAGCGTTACAACCAGTCCATTGTTAAAATCCTCAAAAAGTTTGTAAGTGAAACAGGTAAAGACTGGGATGTAAAACTACCTCTAGTCTTAATGGCATTAAGAGCAACTCCAAGTAGTGCTACCAAAATGTTACCTTTTGAGCTGATGACTGGTAGAAGAATGGTTCTACCTCAACATCTGCTGTACCATACATCAGACCAAAACTTGATAAACGCTGCCAATACACATCAATATGTGGAGAACTTAAGAAAACACCTGCAACATGCCTTTGCATTTGCTCAAAGGAATTTAGAAAGAGCCGCAACTGCCACTAAAACCTATTATGATCTCAAAACATCCAAAAAGGAATATGAAATAAATGATAAAGTTTATCTTTATAACTTTGGAAGAGATCAGGTTAGGGATAAGAAATTTCTTCCCTCATGGAAAGGTCCTTTTGTCATTACTGACAAAATATCTCCAGTGGCCTATAAAATAAGGATCCCCAAAAATGAAAGTTTCATAGATAAATGGGTCTATATCAATCAATTGCGGGCATGTCATCCCAGATCCCAACTACAAGTCATAGAGGGAGAATGAAATGTCATCCCAGATCCCAACTACAAGTCATAGAGGGAGAATGAAGTGTCATATCCCCAAATGAACTAAAGACATACTGTAGTTTTAAGATGCCTAACTGATAAACATGAAGGCTCAAAATAACAAACTTTCTACATAAGAGACTGTCTATGTTGTATATGGCCAACATCCTCACCGAGTACCACTGACTTTGATCCAATTCAAACACATGTGTCCTACATATATTTGAATTTGAAAGGGGGAATTATGTCAGGGTAAAGGTCAATGACATAATATATATATACGTAAATGAAAATAATATAAAAAGGATGTGTGTATATATGAAGCCGTCTATTTTATCAGATGTACTGTAGAATAGAAATTCTGATGTCAGGATTTAACTCAAAAACCCCTACCAGATGGGAGCTGGGTGAATGCACGTTTATCAGGATTGGAAATCAGCATAGCCTTTTGAAGCACGACCCCTGCGGTGTAAAATACACAGACATTTTCCAAAAGGAACTAACTCAATGACCATGCTCATTTGACTATATGCAGAGTTTTATGACTCTAAGACATTTGGTCTACCCCAATTTAATACAGTCACTTAGAGGAATGTTGGGGAAGTAATTTTGAAAGAAAACAGAGTTTGTGGCTTGAGACAGGACCAAAACCATTTGCTCCTTAATTAAAAATACAAGCATACCTTACCATCATACAGTTAATAAAAACATAAATGTCTAAGGCTGTTGATTTAGGATATATGCTGTATTAAGACTTTTACAACTACTCGTGGATTGACCCCATGTGGGGCAATGAAGGCCTTGGGAAACAAAAGACAGATGCTGAGGTGTGACTCTGAAGCACTAAAGCAGACAGCAAATAAACATTTTTTTTTTCTCTCTGTTTGAATGCATGCCCCAGAATGTATTAAATATAGAAATTTGGGAAATTGTCTAATTCTCTATTATTATTACATGGGTATTTGCTAAGCTTGGGAGGTAACTGTTTTAGTCAGTCAAAAATATTTAATAACCTCGATAGTGTTTATATTTTTCAGATATATCATCTCAGATCTACATAGAAATGAATGTGCATATATATATATATATATATATATATATATATATATATATATATATATATATATATATGTTTTGAAAACATAAAAGATCTTACTTAGCCTCTGTGTTTTTAAGAATATAAATAAATACTTGTGAACCTGGAAAGAAATAATTGATGATACTGAATCTTATTTCAGATGGACCCTAGACATATGAATGCTTGGATCACTTCTAATAATTATTTCTATTTTTATTGCAGACAACCATTGGTCATGGGCATCAATCTATGCACTTAGAAAGAGATGGAATGCCTGCATGAAATTAAATAAATCATATCATATGAATGTGAAATAAATGTTTATAAAGTTTTAAATACATCTTGTAAAATATAGTGAGATGAAGATATGGAAGTTACTTTGATGGGATATGACTATGAAATATACATTTTTTTTGTTAGGCTAAATGAAATATAAATTATTTTAATATAATGTTAGATATATGTGATGTTTCATATCAAAATGATCAGAAAATTCATTAAGATATAACTTATCCAAAACAAATATTGTGAATAGTTGTTGCAGTAAATTATGATAAAATGAATAACCATTTCATAGAAATAGTGATTTAAGTTGCTTCAAATGTTGCTGTGTCTGTTTGTGATGCCACCCGGTGTTGCCATGAGAGAACTACAGCCAGAAAGCTTTTTGGCTGTTGAAAATGGGATATCCAGTTATCCAATAGAGGGACAAGGTTTCGAAGGGCCACCCATATTTCACACCAATGATTACACTATATAGTGCTATGCAGGAAAAGGAGAGAAAAGACTGGCTGCAGAGTTTTGTAACTGACTGAAACTGTTTTGCGTGGGACACAGTCAAACTATAAAAACAAAGTGGGCCATATTTCTCCTATTCCATTGCAATTACACTTATTTTATATGAGGTGTAAAAAAATCTTGAAGTTGGATATCATTTTGGTAACGTATATATAGAGTATAAGAAAAGGGCTGCTAATTACATGTGATATTTTAAAGTCACTGCAGTTTAAAGATACAGTTTTCTGGGTTTTGTAAGATAAGTTATATGCATAGTCAATTTGTATTTAATAGATTTAAAGAAACAGTGTGTTTTTTTAAGTTAGCATTTCACAGCCTATATATATATTGTTTAAATCTGTATCTGATTGGCTAAGTAACTCATCTGTGCAAGTTCTGAGATTGTAAGTTAATTTTGTATTAGGATTGCAGTTAAATAGCAGAATATATATATTATCCTATTGTTTTATAAACACTGTTTAGAATTGTATTACTTGGATGTTAAAGGTTTTTAGTCCCATTGTGTTAAATAAATAAAGACTATTTATAAATAAGGTGGGTTTTTAATATAAGCGTGTATGAATTTTGCATAGCATATTTAAATAGTTTTCAAGCGCATATAATATTATTTCATTTCCTTTTATTGCAAATATATTTCAATATGTTCATGGATATTAACTAAATAAAAGAATTCAGATATTTATATTAATTGTATGGTCTAGTAGATGCATGGTTGATTGGGGTTTCTATTTTTTTTGTATTGTGTTTATAACCCTGCCATAAACTGATATATTATTTGGATAGCACCAGGGCCGCCACTAGAAATTTTGGGGCCCCTGACTTAACCATTGATCAGGGCCCCCCCCCCCCCCCGCCCTCTGACATGTGCAATTTTTGACCAGGTGACTAAAACGTATTTGCACTTTATTCTTAAGTGTCTATTTAAACTTGGAAATGTTGTAAAGGTAGTAACATGCAATCACACAGACACACTCATACACTGAAACACACACACACGTAAGGATTCACATATAGACACTCTAGCAGACACGTAAAGAAACACACTCAGACACAGACACCCAAACAGACACTCAGCACTTGATTACATTAACCTGACAAGTAATGAGGTAGACTACAGTTTTGTACAAAAAAGGAGATTTAGAAAACAAAATATGGAGTTCTGATTATCTTTTTGTAAAGGAAGATGTCAACTAAATGATGACAACAGCATGCAGTGGCTAAAAGGAAGGGCCCTGAACTGCCTAAACAATAATTTAAAGGTTAAATGGTGGATTGGTGACTTCCGTAAAAGGTCTCATTAGTCTCAAAGTCTGTAGAAAGATGTGAATAATCAGTAGTAATGTCAAAATGTCCTAAAAAGGAACAGACAATAGACACACACACACACAAACTCAAACTTGCACATACACCCAAGGAAACACCAACAGAGACAGCCTCAGAAAACACATAAAGACATATACACACACAGAGACAGCCTCAGAAAACACATAAAGACATACACACACATAGAGACAACCACATAAAACACAGAAAGACATACATAAACACACACTCTCACTGAGACATCTACAGAAAACACACAAATACATACACACACCCTCACAGAGACACCCACAGAAAACACACACCCTCACAGAGACATCCACAGAAAACACAGACATACATACATACACACACACACCCTCAAAGAGACATCCACAGAAAACAGACATACACGCACCCTCGCAGAGACACCCATAGAAAAAGCTCAAAGGCATATGCACACACCCTTACAGACATCCACAGAAAATGCACAAAGACATAAACACCCACCCTCACAGAGAGACCCACAGAACAAAAATACATACACACTCATAGAGACACAAACCAAAGCACAAAGACATAAACACAGACACCCACAGAAACACTCATTGGAGGAAACATTTATGCACCTTGCATCCCCTAAATCAACAGTGCATGACATGCATGATAAAAAAAAATTGCAGAAATTAAGATAACACTTTTTAAAGAATCATATTTGTAAATGTGTAAACAAAAATAATTCTGTGAATTCAAAATTGTACATTAATGATCTGGGTAGATGGCTAGATGAAGAAAAGTACTTTAAAAAGGTTGACATGTTTGTTTGTTTTTTCCCCATTTTCCCCAACCAAAAGCACCACTTCAAATATAGTGTACAAATGTTCCCATATGTCAGCTGTACTTATGTATTTTGAAAATGCTGTACTCTATATGGTCTTGGTGGAACCATAAGCTGTGGTACTCATACCATTAGATCTGGTTAAATGCAGGATTTAGGCTTGTTGGTATGTATTTCAAAATTAAATCAGCTGTAGTGTAAACTGAACAGTGTTAAGTTAACCTGTCTCATTTCAAACACTGAGCATTCTTAGTCTGAGAGTAACATTTTATGCAGATGTAAAAATGCTTCCTTGCATCTTGAAAGTCCTTGCATAAAGGGGCAGTAAACTGGAATGTAATGAAAATATATATAGTAATAAAAAAACTAATATCTGCCAAAAGGCACCTACCATTTGTGTATTGAGGAGGAAACATTTCTACATGGCTTTAAATATAGAATTTCTACAGCATTGTCAAATAATCATAAATACACTTCTACATATTGCTAAAAAATTGTGTTTTTATGGATCCCTGGCCCCACCATACAACTACTACCACACTGAAGTTACAATCCGAAATTGCACAAAAAAATAAAAAAGATTTGCTAAGTCCTACCCCCTCTGCAAATGAAAGTGATCTGCTGTCTGACTCAGGCACACACTGTACAAACAAAGTGCCTAATCTGTCTCACACTGTGCATAGTGGTTTAGTGCACACTCAAAAATCCTCTCAAATACTAATACTTTACTCCTTGTAATAACATTTCCCATGCTCAATTAGCACTCTGCTGTAGAACCCACTGGTGGCTGCCAAAATGTAAAAAAAAAAAAATTTTTTTTTTTTTTTTAGTTCTTGCCTCATGGGGCCCCCCCTGGCCCATTGGGCCCCTGACAGGAGTCACCCCTGTCACCCCCTGATGGCGGCCCTGGATAGCACTACTAAGATTTTCATAAAATTTCTAATAGCAGAATTAATGACTGGTAGAAAAATAAAGACAGAGATCTGTGATATAAAGATATCAGACCATGCCATAATTTTATTAAATATAGAATTAAAAACTTATCAAAGACATCTCAGTAATGAAGTATTCTTCCCTAAGTATCTAGCAAAAAATATTCCCTTTCAAAATTGGATGAAGAGTAGGTCGCAAGAATACGTAATAGACAATAAATCATATAAAAATAAACCGGAAATACTTTGGGAATGTGGTAAAGCCGTCTTAAGGGGGGAGATTAAGGCATATCTTTGTAAGGCCAAAAAAACTAATAAACAACAGGAGGAACAGTTCTCTAATGCTGTTAAAAACAGTTTTAACACATATTTAGCACATCCAATGAAAGCCCATTGGGACAAATATATAAAGCTAAAAACGCAGAGAGACTTACTACTAAAACAAAATATGATACAAGAAGATATGCGTATAAAAGCATTATATGGAGGATTTAGGGGAAGATCCGCTAAATATTTAGCATATATAACAAAAAGGAGATCCAAAAATAATATAGGGGCAATTAAACAGGGAGTACTTAGAGTTACCACAAACAAAGGGATACAGAAGATCTTTGTAGAGTTTTTTAAAAATATATACACTGCAGGCATAACTAATCAAGAGGTTAAAAATAAGTTCTGGGATAAAGTCAATCTACCTAAACTATCGCAGGAGACAATGGAAACTATCAATGCCCCAATTTCATTAGCAGAAATTGAACAAGGAATAAAAAAACTTAAAGCTAATAAAGCCCCAGGACCAGATAGGCTACCTGCGGAATTTTATCAAATATTATCGAAAGAGATTTCGCCAGTTCTATTTAATTTATATAACAGCTATTTCCTACAACATAAACATTGTTCGGCTGGTTTTGCCGCGTCCAACATTACACTTCTTCTCAAAAAAGATAAAGACCCAGAAAACACGGCATCATATTGTCCTATATCCCTACTCAATATAGACTATAAACTATTGACTTCTATAATAGCCAATCGCCTCAAACCATGTATATCTGATATTAACCATGATAACCAAACTGGCTTCATGCCTGGGAGAAATCCGGTAAAAAATATTCGGAAAACAATGTTGATACTAGAATATATTCAAGATAAAATTAAGAATGGTAGGGGAGAGGGGTTTTTGGACGCGGCAATACTTGCGGTCGATGCTGAAAAAGCTTTTGACTATATTAGCTGGGATCATTTATTTACGACATTAGATAAGTTTGGATTTAAAGACAATATTACAAAGCTAATAAAAATTCTATATAATAACCCAATATCAGCAGTGGTAGTTAATGGGAATACATCAGAGAGCTTTAGATTACAGAGAGGGACACGGCAGGGATGCCCCCTATCCCCGTTACTATTTAATCTATCTATTGAACCTCTTGCAAAAATTTTAAGAGAATGTCTACCAGGTATACATATTGGAGAACAAAAAATGGTTCTCTCGCTATATGCAGACAATTTGTTGATATATTTAAGTAATATAGAAGAAACTCTACCTTTAATGTTGAAAGAAATTCAATTATTCAGTGAGATCTCAGGTTATACAATAAACTATGGGAAGTCGGAACTCCTTTGGTTAAAAAAGCCACCAGATTTTAAAAGAATATTGCCTTTTAAAGAAACATCACAGATTAAATATTTAGGCATTATACTGTCTAAAAACATGATGGAATGTTATGAATTAAATTATCCCAAAGTATTCGAAGAATGTAAAAAGAAACTAGTATCCTGGGCTAATTTATCCATTTCTCTAACCACCAGAGTAATGTTAATTAAATCTATATTATTCCCCAAAATTCTTTACCTATGCCAAAACATCCCGCTATTATTACATAAAAAAGATATCAAATGCTTTAAAAAACACTGCACACAATTTATTTGGGCAGGGAAAAGACCACGGATTGCCTTAGACAAATTACAATATAGTAAATTAATAGCAGGTATGGATTTTCCGGACATAGAAGTATATAATTTAGCAACTACAGCCAAATACGCAATGGATTGGATAACGAACCAAGAATATTCAACATTTGGTTATATAGAAAATAATATGATTGAACCATTTAATTTGGATACACTCCTACACTGTCCTATATCTAAAATCCCTAAGAGAATTGCGAGCATATCAATATTCAAAAACACAATAAAGGCATGGAAACAAGTCTGTAATCGAGTGCAGGTGAATCCTTTTTGCACAGATTCCCTCAGTATTTGTGGTAACCCAGAATTTCACCCCGGTTTTACACAAACAGTATTTCACCGTTGGAAAAGGAAAGGCTTAGTTTATGTTAGACAGCTGTTGTTGGAAGATCTGACAGTTAACTCATTTGTAAACTTAGCCAGAATTTATGATCTTCCAAAAAATGATTTCTTCGCCTTTCTTCAGATTCGCCACTATATAAATAATCTACAAACTAAATACAAGCCCAACTGGTCTATGGGGATCTTTGATAATACCATAAAATAATATGAACATGGTAAGACATCAATCTCAATTGTGTATAATATGATTAATTCTTTCAATAATGAAGCACATTTAAAAACAATAAAAGATAGATGGTACAAAGAGTTTCCTAACTTAAAGTCAGAGGAAATAAGACAATCTTTTAAATTAAGCTATAGATATTGGGTACCGACTAACTGGAGAGTCACATCTAAAACTGATCAGGAAAGTCTATATAACTAATGCTAGTATAACTGAATGGGATGGAGATATTTTAACATGCCCTAAGTTCAGTGCAGAGAAAGCAGATATCATTCATTATTTTTGGGATTGCCCAAGGGTGTACCAGCTATGGAGACAAATTAATTATTGGCTTAAGAGGAAACTTCATATAGATTTTGAAATTCAAAGTTTCCATGTTTTTTTCTTGGTAAAATACTCAGATAGACATAGAGATAACGACTTAATCAATACAATATAATTTTTGTAACCAGGAATTGGATTCTTAAGGAGTGGAAAGGAGTGAAAGTTCCGAAATTTGTGACCTGTAAAAATGGGATAATTAGACAATGCATGTTAGAACAATATGATATACGTGAGGTATCCAATCTCTATTTGGATGTTTTTTTTAAGAAATGGGAAAAGTTGATTTTCTCGTTGCCTTTGAATGTACAAATACAACTGATAGCCCCTTTCAGAAATACAGAATATGTTATGATTAATATTTTAGCAGGTTCATTCCCTCAAAGTTGGAGTGGAATTTAGTGTCTGTATGGATGGGGTTTTGTGTTTTTTTTTTTTTTTTGTTTTGTTTTTTTTTCCTCCCTCCCCGTTTCTCCCTCCCGCACCTCCCCCTCGCGGGAGCCCACCAAGTTCAGAGGATAGATTTATTATCATATTGACTAAAGCAGGTAATATGTATATGGAGCATAGGTTGCTATGGAATAGATTAATGTGGTATGTTGTTGGGTAGAAACTTTTTATGTAAGTTTTTGATCTTCCTTAAATTGAATATATTCAAGTGTTAATTATAGGTATGAAGTTTTGTTCAAATTGAAGATATCATATTATGGTTTATGTTAATTTGCTACGGTAGTCACACTGTTGTTGTATTAGTTAACTCTATGCTCTGACCAGAGTATATATATATGTAAGATTGCAAGAAAGTTATTTGCAAAAAGATTTGTCAACTTTGTACATGTGAAATTCTTCAACAATAAAGCTTGTTAAAAACTTTTAAAAAAAAATATATAAAATGTGATTTTCAAAAGATTATTTTTCCTGATATTTTTTTCTGCCTCTGTACCATGTGACAGCTATCAGCCAATAACAGACTCATATTTTTATATAATATGAACTCCTGCATATGCTAAGTAGGGGCCGGAGCCTCAGGTCATTTAAAAGGCTGTGTACAATTTAATAATGAAAATAAATTACAGACAGCAAACAGTTATTTTACATAAAAACTAAAGCTAAAGGTGAAATTTCCCATACACTTTATACTATTTTGTACACCGGTAAAACAAGTCATTAGAAACACATTAAAGAGACAGCAAAGTCACAATTACACTTTTATTATTCAAATTTAAACAACTTCCCAATTTCCTTCTATTATCAAATCTGCTTTATTCCCTTGGGGACCTTTTGAACAGAATATTTATTTACTTTTTTTTGTCTTGAGCTGTTTTATATACTTCGCTGTGTTCACTACCAAGTATCAACTTTTATTCATTGATTTATTTATTCATTCCAATATATTTATTTACCTACCGCATTGGTTTGTTTCAATATTACAGCTTCTCCTAAACTTTGCCAATTCAAGTATGTTCTACTAAATAGGTTTTTCCTTAGATGTATTTTATACATTCATATCCTTTAATGAAATTTGATGTTAACTTAAATCATTAATTTCTTATGACTCTTTTGCTGCTATTAGATTTTGAATTGTATGTTTCTTTAAGACAGAGAGGTGTGTATCTGTATTATCCAATTAGAACTTTTCACTGCTTTTAAATGGATGTCCAGATTTGTAACTATTAGGCTATGATTACGGCCCTCTACGGCCGAAATGCGTAAGCCTGTTGCTTACTCCTCTCTTCACACCATTGTCCCCCTTGTGTATATATTACCCCTTTTAATTGGATACATTTGAATAAAAGTTAAATTTTATCTATCATCATCCTTGGTGGCTGTTTGTTCTTCTATCAGCAATTACCAACTCTACGCTTCAAGGATTTTTTCCACGGTGCTGCATTGGATTGCGGACTTTCTCCTCCTCCTCCTCTGGTGACGTTCTCTTGGCTGCGTATGGTAGCGTGGCAGGCCTCCAGTTGCTTTCGGCATCCGTTGCTGTTGGTGAGACCGATTGGGCATCTTCTGTTCACTCTGATTGGAACCGGATCGACAGAATTGCAGGCTCAGACAGGGTAAGAGGTGACAGTTAAATCCTCCCCCGTCTGTAGCAATGCCGTCTCACTCACTGTTGCTTGCCTTGTGAGAACCAGTTACTTGCACAGATAGAAAACAGGAGGAAGTAATGTTTGGTCATTGTATTTCAGGCATTGAATAGCCTATCATCACGCTTTCCACTACTTTAGCAATTGCTTTTTTATCTCTTTTGTCCTTTATTTAGACCTTTGTGGCAAAGCATATAATGCACTATGGTGCGCTAGCTGCTGATTAGTGGCACATACAAGCCTCTTGTCATTGGCTCACCGTATGTGCTCAGCTAGCTCCCAGTAGTGCATTGCTGCTGCTTCAGTAAAGGATATCTAGAGACTGAAGCAAATATCATAATAGAAGTATAGTGGAAAGTTGTTTAAAATGATATGTTCTATTTAAATAATGAAAAACATTTTGGGTTTGTTACCTAAGATGGCAGAAATTATTTAAAAGGGGAGGGTTAGAGAGCTTTTTGGGAGGGGTCAGGGAGGTGGGAAGTTAAGGGGGTAATCATACACTGAAGAAAATAATAATAAAAAAAAAAAAGGTCTAAAACTGCAGACTGCCTGCCAGTACCTTAGATGGAGCGACCAGTGGGGGGGGGGGGGTGAGGGAGGGAAGAGCTGTTTGGGAGGAGTCAGGTAGGGATCAGGGGGTGGGAAGTGTCCGGTAGGAGCGTAATATCTACACTAAAGCTAAACTTAATCTTACAAGCTACCTGATTAACCCCTTCACTGCTGGGAATAGTAAAAGTGTGGTGCCCAGCTGCAATTAGCTTCCTTCTAATTACCAAAAAGCAATGACCATGTATGTCTGCTATTTTTGAACAAAAGGGAATCCAGATAAACTTTTATAACCATTTATGCCATGATTGCACAAGCGCTATTTAAATAATTTTAGTGAGAATCCCAAAGTTTGTGAAAAAGTTTTTTTATTTGATCACATTTGTCTGTGAAATGGTGGCATTTACTATACCAAAATGGGCCTAGATCAATGCTTTGGGTTGCCTACTAAAAATATATAGTTTTGGGGCGTGTCTAGGCAGTGGCCATGAAAGGACGCGATATCTGGGGCTCCTAATGCAATACACTTAATCTGCCGATTATAACTGCTATTCTGCATCATCCATAGCTACCACACTCACTCTGGAATAGTATGTGATACTTTGCACAGATCTGATTAA
This sequence comes from Bombina bombina, assembly GCF_027579735.1. NCBI lineage: Eukaryota > Metazoa > Chordata > Amphibia > Anura > Bombinatoridae > Bombina > Bombina bombina. Next base: position 91,027,919 of record NC_069503.1, read on the forward strand.
AAATTCTGCAGAGCTTGTGAACATTAGGCTCAGATCTAGACCGTTGAAACCTGGGCAGCGGCCTTCTACAGGGTTTCAGCACCCCCCCCCCCGTGCATCGGGGTAAGAAGCCCGAAGTGGACTGCTCTTCACCATCCATCTACCGCTACATTAGGCAAAGGACATAAGAGTGTTGTCGTGGAGGGACATCCTACAACCTTTTCTAAATATGGAGGCTTTAACTAAATGGGAAGCAAGGATGAGGCTGCTCATAGATGACCACTATTCGAACTTAATGACGGAGTTAAGCGGCCTACTACTCAACACACGATACAGAGAAACTATCCACCCTGTAATGGAGGACAATGATTGCAACCCCCAGCCACATGTGACCAGCCCGATCGATGCAGAACTGTACCACTGCTCTGACCGAGAGTGCCATGCGGACCGCACATGGAAAGAAGGCCAAGCCAGCTTGGTGCAATGGCAGATAAATATGTCTAACATGAGAAGAGTCATTATCCCTACACTAGACACCCATACTGCTGCAGCAGCTAACTATCAGGTACAGAGCGGAGTTTATACTAGATCTACAACTTTGTCTTTCCTCAATCTCACAGACATAGCTGGTTATACCTATCCAATCCTGAATTCAGCTACAGGCAAATAACTTTCCAAATACCCGAGGCGCATAAACAACTGGCGACATTTAGAATCCAATGTATTAATATGGCGGCATTACTGCCTGGAACTTTATACCCTATTTAGGGCTCCATGGGCCTTGAGACTCGGAGTTGGTTAAAGATAAGATCCATGTTTAGGACTCCACTTACGCAAGTTGTTATGCCGGAGCAGAGACACTTTTATCTGGTATAGCTATAACTGCCTTACAAATTATTGAGGCAGGGGGTTTTGGAGATGTTAATCTAAAATATGTAATTTTATTTTATTCCTAACCCTCTAGTTTGTATTCTGGTTTCCATATTTTTCAATAGCACGTGTATAAGACGTTCATGTTAGTTGTTTCAATTATAACTGTTACGATGCCTTAAACCTATATGTGAGACAGTGTTGACACAGGTTAAGGTGCTAAGAAGTAAATGTTAAATGTATTTGCTATATCTGTTGTGATCATTAAATGTTTTAGGCCGTACAGCCTCTATATCATAGCTGACTATATACTAAGTCTTAGGCTTATTTGTATACTCCAGATTATCAGCTACTTATACCGACAGTTAAGCACGTATTCATATATCAATAATTTTATACTCTAACAAAAGCGAGCTGGCATACCCAGGAAAGTTAGTTAGAATCTCTGTGACAAATTACACAAGCTTCACTGACCTGTCTTTGCCTATGATCTATCTCAAAACACATTTTATTCTCTAGGCTTATGTTGCTACTTTTCTTTCTGTTGAATCCTTTAGCTTGGTTTAAATCATGTATAGGGGACCCAACTAGTGATATACACGAATAGACATTCAGGTAGCACTTAGGGCTAGATTTAACAAACCCCTACGGCTGCAAGTTCTCACAAGAACTTGCTCGCCGTCATTTATCAAGCAGCGATCACCAGACCGCTGCTTCCTGAACCTCATCGCCACCTCTAAGGTGGCGATATTCAAACTCCTCGGTCGAGTCCGACCGAGGAGATTGACAGCTCCTGCCCGCGTGTGTTTGGCTGTGCGCGGGCAGGGGGCAGGATTGCATGCATGTGCAATGCTAATTACTTGCGGGTAATTTCGCCCCGCCACAGGCGAGCTGAGGCGTACCGGGGGGCGTATACGCGCCCATGTACACCTCAGCTTTGATAAATCTAGAGATATTTAAGAAAATACAAACTAGGTTACAAAGATGGGCTTCATTTCTGATAATTGTATCTAAAAAGATCATATTAATGAAAATAGTTATTCTCCCACTGAGTTTGTATCTATTAATATACTTTTTACCTCTGTGATTACCTTGTATCTAAGCCTCTGCAGACTGCCCCCTTATCTCAGTTCTTTTCACAGACTTGCATTTTTGCCAATCAGTGCTGATTCAAATAACTCAATGGGAGTGAGCACAATGTTATCTATATGGCAGGCATGAACTAGCACTGTCTAGCTGTGTGAAACTGTGAAATGCACTGAGATAAGAAGCTGCCTTCAAGGGCTTAGAAATTAGCATATGAGCCTACCTAGGTTTAGCTTTCAATAAAGAATACCAAGAGAACAAAGCAAATTTGATGATAAAACCAAATTGGAAAGATGTTTAAAATGACAAACCCTATCTGAATCATTAAAGGGACAGTCAACACAACATTTATAATGACTCATTCCTATGTAGTAGTTAATGTTAATTTAATCCCCCTGTAGCCCATGTTTAATGCATATATGTTTCATGTTCAAAATCACTTTCATTCTCCGGCTGATTTGAAATGGCCGCCAGACCCCTCCTTTCCCAGACTTCATCCTAAATGAATGCCCTGTTGAAAATAACTGCTTCATGTCGAGCAAGCTCGTGTACGTCTTTTGCGCATGTGCATTGTATTTAAGAGTTTAGTCTCACAGCACCAAGTGCAAGCTCCTCTGAATTCTCCCTTGACTTCTAACCTGACTTTCACTGCATAATCCCCCCTCACAATTACTCTGCCATACGGTTCCTCCCTACAAAGCAGCCATGTCACGTAACACACAATACTTGCAGCTATACAAATGGCATGAGCCAGACACCATGGGGGGAGCTTTATAATATTGCCAGTAATTAATGCAAATGTCAGAATTCACACACTGGTAGCACCAAGTGCAAACACCTTGCACATCAATAGAAAATAAAATGCAATGCATGTACTGGTGTCTTTAGTACTAGATACAGAACTGCACAATGTCAGACCACACACAGCACAACCACTATAGTGTAATGTTACACCGAGATATTTCTGTCACAGCCTCAGTCCCCATACATAATACTATAAGTGACATTGTGCAGTTCTATATCTAGTGTAACACTGAATAATGAAAGAAATATATTAGGTTTAATGTCCCTTTAAAACTGACCCTGCTACATATCTGCACCTAGTTAGTCTGAGCAGGGGTGATCAGATCATGTAAAACAATACAAGTGTTACTAACAAACTAATATAAACCCTTTGTTTACTCAGTAACAAGGTCAGATTGGCTCCTACAAATAAGGCAAACTATGTGGGGTTATTAGTTAGATAAAGCAGGGCTGATAATGTTTGCTTTGGGGGCACAGTGTGTATTAACCCTTCACTGGAACAGAGAGCCACACAGTGTGTATTAACCCCTCACTAGCACAGAGAGCAGCACAGTGTGTATTAACCCTTCACTAGCAGAGAGAGCTGCACAAAGTGTGTATTAACCCTTCACTAGCACAGAGAGCAGCACAGTGTGTATTAACCCTTCACTAGCACAGAGAGCAGCACAGTCTGTATTAACCCTTCACTAGCACAGAGAGCAGCACAGTGTGTATTAATCCTCACTAGCACAGAGAGCAGCACAGTGTGTATTAATCCTCACTAGCACAGAGAGCAGCACAGTGTGTATTAACCCTTCACTAGCACAGAGAGCAGCACAGTGTGTATTAATCCTCACTAGCACAGAGAGCAGCACAGTGTGTATTAATCCTCACTAGCACAGAGAGCAGCACAGTGTGTATTAACCCTTCACTAGCACAGAGAGCAGCACAGTGTGTATTAACCCTTCACTAGCACAGAGAGCAGCACAGTGTGTATTAACACTTCACTAGCCCAGAGAGCAGCACAGTGTGTATTAAGCCTTCACTAGCACAGAGGGCAGCACAGTGTGTATTAACCCTTCACTAGCACAGAGAGCTACACAGTGTGTATTGACCCTTCACTAGCACAGAGAGCAGCACAGTGTGTATTAACCCTTCACTAGCACAGAGAGCAGCACAGTGTGTATTAACCCTTCACTAGCACAGAGAGCAGCACAGTGTGTATTAACCCTTCACTGGCACAGAGAGCTGCACAGTGTGTATTAACCCCTTTACTAGCACAGAGAGCAGCATAGTGTGTATTAACCCTTCACTAGCACAGAGAGCAGCACAGTGTGTATTAACCCTTCACTAGCACAGAGAGCTACACAGTATGTATTAACCCTTCACTAGCACAGACAGCTACACAGTGTGTATTAACCCTTCACTAGTACAGAGGGCAGCACAGTGTGAATTAACCCTTCACTAGCAGAGAGAGCAGAACAGTGTGTATTAACCCTTCACTAGCACAGAGAGCAGCACAGTGTGTATTAACCCTTCACTAGCACAGAGAGCAGCACAGTATGTATTAACCCTTCACTAGCAGAGAGCAGCACTGTGTGTATTAACCCTTCACTAGCACAGAAAGCAGCACAGTGTGTATTAACCCTTCACTAGTACAGAAAGCAGCACAGTGTGTATTAACCCTTCACTAGCACAGAGAGCAGCACAGTGTGTATTAACCCTTCACTAGCACAGAGAGCAGCACAGTGTGTATTAACCCTTCACTAGCACAGAGAGCAGCACAGTGTGTATTAACCCTTCATTAACACAGAGAGTTAAACAGCACTTATTATCCCATTTCCTGGCACAAGCAGATGAATAACATGCATTAAAAGAACAACATTTATAACAATTATAAACTTTTTAAGCAGACTAGAAAGTAACTAAAACGTTTTATCACACAATTCACACAGCCTGACTCACTCACCCAGCAGCAGCTGCACAGGAAGTAAATGGGAGGGGAACAACGGAACACTGAAGCTCCACTCTAGACAGGAAACATGGTTTATTTTGTTTGCTTTTATTTTTTAAATCAACTTTAACTTTTGAAAACTAAACATTCTGCAGCTTTCTTGTTCTTAAAGGGACAGTAAACACCAGATTTTTTTGTTTAAAAAAGTAGATAATCCCTTTATTACACATTCCCCAATTTTGCATAACCATCACAGTTATAATAATATACATTTTACCTCTGTGATTACCTTGTATCTATGCCTCTGAAAACTGCCCCCTTATTTCAGTTCTTTTGACTGACTTGCATTTTTAGCCAATCAGTGCTAACTCCTAGGAGCTTCACGTGCTTGAGCTCAATGTTATCTATATGAAACACATGAACTAACGCCCTCTAGTGGTGAAAAACTGTCAAAATGCTTTCAGATAACAGGCAGTCTTCAAGGCCTAAGAAATTAGCATATGAACTTCCTAGATTTAGCTTTCAACTAATAATACCAAAAGAACAAAGCAAAATTGGTAATAAAAGTAAATTGGAAAGTTGTTTAAAATGACATGTCCTATTTAAATCATGAAAGTTTTTTTTTTTTTACTTTACTGTCCCTTTAATGTTCACTCACAGTGGTTTATGCTGATTGTCATTTATAAGGTAATCACTGTGATTGTGAATGAACATTAAGAACAAGAAAGCAAAATAAGAAGAAAGCTTCTTTTTTTTTAATTCTTTTATTAAACCAGTTCACAAGACAGACATGCGATAGGGAATTACATACATTTCATGACCATAAAACAAATGACATATTATGATATGTTAATACAAAAATAATAGGTAGATACATAAACCAGAGAGTAATAAATGAAAACCACATATCTTCTAAAAACTGATCTTAATTTGCATAGATTACCCTAATTTCCAAAACCAATATGGGGTAATACCTATATATATTATCGCTAAGTCTTTTGGTACTATCATGCCTGTGAACCGAACACATTTTTAACTTTTACCCCCCCCCCGCACCAAAAAAATGAAAAAAACAACATAACCATAAATAATAAATAAATAAATTGCTCCATCCCTCTATAGCACTACTCGCTTTAGCACAGTCTTCAAATTACTATACTACAGATGAAACTGGCGTCCAGGAAAGAGGAAACAGCCCAGCTTTAGCCTCCAGCATAAATGCTTTGGTGTTAACTAATGGAGATAATAACTGTTTTTGAATTACCAATGTTTGAGCTTTAATTAGTGGCAACCAATTGTCAAAAAAATCCTGGATCTTATTATCATTTAATAAATTAATATTCTGAATCTCAAATGCAATGTGTTGTAAGAGGGTACTTATAAAACTAGATAAACTAGGTGGAGAAGTATCCTTCCACTTCTTCAATATCATGTATCGCATTATCATTATACAATAACTATGATAATAGTTCGGTCTAATAATTGCTGAGTCTGACAGAAAAAAAATATATCTGCCATTAATCTTAAAATGATCCGAAAAAAGTTTGTTGTACCAAAAATGTAATTTGGACCATAATTGTGATATTTTTGGACATTTCCAGAATATATGTAGAATATCTGCTTTATCTAGATGGCATTTAGAACAGTAAAAATCATTTGCCTAGATTTAGAGTTTGGCGTTAGCCGTCAAAAGTAGCGTTAAGGAGTCCTAACGCTGCTTTTTACCGCTCGCTGGTATTTAGAGTCAGGCAGGAAAGGGTCTACCGCTCACTTTCTTTCCGCGACTCGAGGCTACCGCAGATCCCCTTACGTCAATTGCGTATCCTATCTTTTCTATGGGATTTGCCTAACGCTGGTATTTCAAGTCTTGGAAGAAGTGAGCGGTAGAGCCTCTACCGACAAGACTCCTACCGTCAAAAAAAGTCAGTAGTTAAGAGCTTTATGGGCTAACGCGGGAACATAAAGCTCTTAACTACTGTGCTATAAAGTACACTAACACCCATAAACTACCTATGAACCCCTAAACCGAGGCCCCCCCACATCGCCAACCCTATAATAATTTTTTTTAACCCCTAATCTTCCGACCGGACATCGCCGCCACCTACATTATACCGATGAACCCCTAATCTGCTGCCCCTAACATCGCCGACACCTACATTATATTTATTAACCCCTAATCTGCCCCCCCCAACGTTGCCTACCTACACTTATTAACCCCTAATCTGCCGACCGTACCTCGCCGCCACTATAATAAATGTATTAGCCCCTAAACCTAAGTCTAACCCTAACCCTAACACCCCCCTAACTTAAATATCATTTAAATTAATCTAAATAAATTTACCATCATTAAATACATTTTTCCTATTTAAAAATAAATACTTACCTATAAAATAAACCCTAATATAGCTACAATATAACTATTAGTTACATTGTAGCTATTTTAGGATTTATATTTATTTTACAGGCAACTTTGTATTTATTTTAACTAGGTACAATAGCTATTAAATAGTTAATAACTATTTAATAGCTACCTAGTTAAAATAATTACAAAATTACCTGTAAAAGTAAATCCTAACCTAAGTTACAAATACACCTAACCACTACACTATCAACAAATTAATTAAATAAATTACCTACAATTAGCTAAACTAAAATACAATTAAATAAACTAATCTATAATACAAAAAAAACAAAACACTAAATTACGGAAAATAAATTTTTTTTACAAGAAGTTTAAACTAATTACACCTAATCTAAGCCCCCTAATAAAAAAAAAAGCCCCCCAAAATAATAAAATGCCCTACCCTATTCTAAATTAAAAAGTAATCAGCTCTTTTACCAGCCCTTAAAAGGGCCTTTTGTGGGGCATTGCCCCAAAGTAATCAGCTCTTGGATGATGTCCCTTAAAGGAACCGTCATTCGTCGTTAGTACGTCAGTTGAAGAGGATGGCTCCGCGTCGGCTGGCTGGAAGATGACTCCGCTCCGCTCCAGATGGATGAAGATAGAAGACCCCGCTTGGATGAAGACTTCTACCGGATGGAGGACATCTTCTTGCTCCGCTTGGATTAAGAATTCAGCTCGGCTGAGTGAAGACGACTCAAGGTAGGGAGATCTTCAGGGGGTTAGTGTTAGGTTTATTTAAGGGGGGTTTGGGTGGGTTAGAGTAGGGGTATGTGGGTGGTGGGTTTTAATGTTGGGGGGGTATTGTATTTTTATTTACAGGTAAAAGAGCTGATTACTTTGGGGCAATGCCCTGCAAAAGGCCCTTTTAAGGGCTGGTAAAAGAGCTGATTACTTTTTAATTTAGAATAGGGTAGGGCATTTTATTATTTTGGGGGGCTTTTTTATTTTATTAGGGGGCTTAGATTAGGTGTAATTAGTTTAAACTTCTTGTAAAAAAAAATTATTTTCTGTAATTTAGATTAGTTTATTTAATTGTATTTTAGTTTAGCTAATTGTAGGTAATTTATTTAATTAATTTATTGATAGTGTAGTGTTAGGTGTATTTGTAACTTAGGTTAGGATTTATTTTACAGGTAATTTTGTAATAATTTTAACTAGGTAGCTATTAAATAGTTATTAACTATTTAATAGCTATTGTACCTAGTTAAAATAAATACAAAGTTGCCTGTAAAATAAATATAAATCCTAAAATAGCTACAATGTAACTATTAGTTATATTGTAGCTATATTAGGGTTTATTTTATAGGTAAGTATTTAGTTTTAAATAGGAATAATTTATTTAATTATAGTAAATTTATTTAGATTAATTTTAATTATATTTAACTTAGGGGGGTGTTAAGGTTAGACTTAGGTTTAGGGGTTAATAACTTTATTATAGTAGCGGCGACGTTGGGGGCGGCAGATTAGGGGTTAATATTTGTAGGTAGGTGGCGGCGATGTTAGGGAGGGCAGATTAGGGGTTAAATACTATTTATTATAGTGTTTGCGAGGCGGGAGTGCGGCAGTTTAGGGGTTAATACATTTATTATAGTGGTGGCGAGGTCCAGTTGGCAAATTAGGGGTTAATAAGTGTAAGATTAGGGGTGTTTAGACTCGGGGTTCATGTTAGGGTGTTACGTGTAGACTTAGAAAGTGTTTCCCCATAGGAAACAATGGGGCTGCGTTAGGAGCTGAACACTGCTTTTTTGCAGGTGTTAGGTTTTTTTTCAGCCAGCTCAGCCCCATTGTTTCCTATGGGGATATCGTGCACGAGCACATTTTTCCAGCTTACCACTGACTTAAGCAGCGCTGGTATTGAGGGTTGAAGTGGAGCTAAATTATGCTCAATGCTCCCTTTTATAACGCAGCCATTCATACAACTCTAAATACCAGTGTTGTCTTAAGGGTGCGCTGGAAAAAAAAGCAGCGTTAGCACCGCGGGTCTTTACCGACAAAACTCTTAATCTAGGCGATTGTTTGGAAAGAATTGTGCCAATTTAGAGGGAGAGAAATAGACATTGTGTATCAGTTTGACATGTGATTCCTTCCAACCGATAGGAATTGTAAGTTTTTGTATTAAAATAAGACTATGTCTAATATTAATAGAGTCTACTGCTGGGAAATGCATTGCCCAAAAAGCTTGAATTTTATTTAAATATAACATGTTTAGAAAGCAAAATATCATACAATAACGATATAGAACATTTGCCTACAGAAAATTTCCTGATGGATATATTGATCTGGGACTATCGACATAGTAGCTCTAATTTCCAATTTTTGGAATTAATAAAATGACGTATCTGAAAACATGCGAACAAATTGTTCCTAGATACTTGTAAAGTGCGAATAAGGTTATTGAAGGATAATAAATGTCGGGTAGAAGAGAGCAATTAATGCAGATATATCAACCCCTTTTGACACCATGATTTAAAAACTGTTTGTTGGATTCCTGGTATAAATTCTGGATTCCCGCAAATTGGAAGAAGAGAAAAGCATTTAAAGTCTATTCCCAGGGGGGGCGAGTTAACTGCCGAACTGAACAGCAGAATTTACCAGAAGCTCCTGACAAAGTACCCAATTTTAGCTGTAAAAACCACACTAAAGTGGTCAAAAACATCCTGACCTGCCATCAAGAGTGAGTCTACTAGTGACCCAACCACCCGGTCATACATTCGGACAGAATTTAGACTCTACCGGTAAATTGGTGAGAACAACCGCCACCGATTGATCACCGCCGACAACATACACACAGCGGGTCTACCCGGCATCTGCCGACTCACTCCAGATCACCTAGCAGACCATTGTCCATAGCGGTAGGAGAGACCTGTGACCCCGGAGGGTCGGGACCCCGCTCCGGGGCTGCTGCGGCTGTAGCCGCGGTAACGACAAGAGCGAGAGACAGGACAGCGGTAACTCCGACCCAGAACGAGATAAATAGTGAGGGGGTAAGACTACCTGACAACACATACACCTACCCGCAATTAACAGGTGAGCCGAACCGGAGGTCTGAGGGAGGTGTACCGGCCTAGCTGACTGGGTTCTGCAGGGAGGAAGCTAGTGGCGCGAAATTACGCCATCTTGGCTGGAGGTAGATAATCCCTATAACGCCACAAAGTGACTGTTAAACAGACAAGAGAGGGAGAATAAGAAGCCAGTGCAAGAGTGTCCAACACCGGAGGCCCCCTAGCACATATTAAAGGGATATATTACAGACCAACATACATACACAGCTCAACTTGTGAGGGGTGAACTTTTTACCGCAACTACAACCATAGATGTGCCTTACATGCGTTGTTGCCTCTGCATAATTTATTAGGTTGTACACAAACTTTTCAGCACTCAACGCATATCTTTGCTCCTTTGCGGAGAAACCACTTCTCACAGCCCTGAAATACACCTGGGAAATATAAACATAACCATCTCTAAAAAATAAGCAACTGAAAGCCGATAAGACATTCATACTACTAAGCTGAAATAGGAACTTTGCACAGCTGTGGTACTCATTTCCCTCTTCACATAACAAGGATATTATTTACTGTGAAACACACACAACCAGACCCTGCAACTCAGTTTAACAACACCCAGACGACAGAAACTTTTAGTACCTTCTCCCCTCCCTTTTCCTGTCACTCCTTAGAGGGGACAGGTCATACCCCCTATACCCTTTCCCGTGATCGTCCTGTGAGGACAACTGCCCCGGGGAGAAGGACAATACCAAAAAGCTAAGCCCTCTGGGGGGTGAAAGAGTGAGCAAAAGGAATACAGGTTGCAGAACCCTAGTTTGGTGGTCATCCTAATCCTACAAGTGCAGGAAGCTACAAGGCAGTCCTTAGATATGTAAGCTATATGACAGCCCCGAGAGGGAGCATCCATCTAGATGAATAATGCACAAGGAAGGCTGAGCCTTGCCGAACCCATGGAATATTAACATCCATACGTCCTCCACAAAATCGCAACAACGCCACATGTAAAGACCCAGATAACTAAGAATCTAACTACGATCTCTCACAGATAGAACCCTACTATACAACATAATACAAAGGCACACACCTCTCAACAACATAATGTCTTCAAGGAGAGTAGTGAAAGGTGATAAATCAACTAATAAACCCTCTTCAGTGTCCTCTTTTTTCAAATCCTCGCAATCTACCAAATCCAATAAAGACATGGAGGAGGGTGAGGATTCGGACCTTGACTCCATACAACAACTGGAGAATGATTCCCCATTAACTAAAGCTGACCTACAGACCCTGGTCTCAAAAAAAGACATTGCCGACAACTTTGAGAAACTTTGGGAGAAAATTTACTCCATCCATTCATCAGTTACCAACAGTCTTTCAGAGATTAAATCTGACTTAACAGACATGGGAAATAGGATAGATACACTCGAAGACCAAAAGGATGCCATGGTTGAGAATGTGGATGAAATCTCTCAGACGGTCTCAACACAACAACAACAACAATTAATGGAGTTCCAGGACAAATTAGATGACCTGGAGAACAGAAGCAGAAGAAACAACCTTAGGCTGAAGGGGGTTCCAGAGGAAATAACAGGGACAGAACTTCCGGCTTATCTAACACAACTTTTTACCCAGATCACAAACTCACCCCCAGACTACACCTTCCATGTTGAAAGAGCTCACAGAGCGCTAAAGGCCAGACCAAAGGTGGGCCTCCCTCCAAGAGATGTCGTGATCAAAATGACTTTTTTCCCAGACAAAGAGAAGATTCTCCAGGCAGCTAGAAAGCAACCCACCTTCAAATTTCAAGGCAACGTGATCCAATTTTATCAGGACTTGAGTCTTCGGACTCTGCAGAGGCGAAGTGCTCTACGACCCCTTACCTCTCTGCTGAGACAAAAGCAGATACAATACAGATGGGGCTTCCCTTTTGCATTAATCATAACAAAGGACACTAAAATCATAACGATTAAGGAGCCTGAAGACATCCCCGAAGTGTGTGAGGCATTAGGCCTCGATACTCCCTCGCTACCTGAGAGGGAACCAACCTCAGCACCTCGACCATTATCCATACGCACAGAAGATCAATCTAAGTGGCACACATCAAGAAATAAGAAAAGGAGGACAAAGGAACTTAGAGACAAAGACCTTTAATCAGAATCCCTTCCATCAGTCTTTTGAGACTGGGGACTCTAGAGCAAGGCAAAAAGAACATAACCAAAAGAAAAATAGACTTCCTCTGGAGGTCTCCAATACTAAGATACCCATGAAGTGGAAGTAGAGGGGGAGGAGAGGGACACAGCTGTATATGGCTTCTAATTGATATTTCAACATTGCAGACTAAGTTTCATACAGTAATGTGGCCTACTAGAGGCGTGGTTTTAGGCTTACATTAATGTTTTATACACTGTGTGCAGAATTATTAGGCAAATGAGTATTTTGACCACATCATCCTCTTTATGCATGTTGTCTTACTCCAAGCTGTATAGGTTCGAAAGCCTACTACCAATTAAGCATATTAGGTGATGGGCATCTCTGTAATGAGAAGGGGTGTGGTCTAATGACATCAACACCCTATATCAGGTGTGCATAATTATTAGGCAACTTCCTTTCCTTTGGCAAAATGGGTCAAAAGAAGGACTTGACAGGCTCAGAAAAGTCAAAAATAGTGAGATATCTTGCAGAGGGATGCAGCACTCTTAAAATTGCAAAGCTTCTGAAGCGTGATCATCGAACAATCAAGCGTTTCATTCAAAATAGTCAACAGGGTCGCAAGAAGAGTGTGGAAAAACCAAGGCGCAAAATAACTGCCCATGAACTGAGAAAAGTCAAGCGTGCAGCTGCCAAGATGCCACTTGCCACCAGTTTGGCCATATTTCAGAGCTGCAACATCACTGGAGTGCCCAAAAGCACAAGGTGTGCAATACTCAGAGACATGGCCAAGGTAAGAAAGGCTGAAAGACGACCACCACTGAACAAGACACACAAGCTGAAACGTTAAGACTGGGCCAAGAAATATCTCAAGACTGATTTTTCTAAGGTTTTATCGACTGATGAAATGAGAGTGAGTCTTGATGGGCCAGATGGATGGGCCCGTGGCTGGATTGGTAAAGGGCAGAGAGCTCCAGTCCGACTCAGACGCCAGCAAGGTGGAGGTGGAGTACTGATTTGGGCTGGTATCATCAAAGATGAGCTTGTGGGGCCTTTTCGGGTTGAGGATGGAGTCAAGCTCAACTCCCAGTCCTACTGCCAGTTTCTGGAAGACACCTTCTTCAAGCAGTGGTACAGGAAGAAGTCTGCATCCTTCAAGAAAAACATGATTTTCATGCAGGACAATGCTCCATCATACGTGTCCAAGTACTCCACAGCGTGGCTGGCAAGAAAGGGTATAAAAGAAGAAAATCTAATGACATGGCCTCCTTGTTCACCTGATCTGAACCCCATTGAGAACCTGTGGTCCATCATCAAATGTGAGATTTACAAGGAGGGAAAACAGTACACCTCTCTGAACAGTGTCTGGGAGGCTGTGGTTGCTGCTGCACGCAATGTTGATGGTGAACAGATCAAAACACTGACAGAATCCATGGATGGCAGGCTTTTGAGTGTCCTTGCAAAGAAAGGTGGCTATATTGGTCACTGATTTGTTTTTGTTTTGTTTTTGAATGTCAGAAATGTATATTTGTGAATGTTGAGATGTTATATTGGTTTCACTGGTAAAAATAAATAATTGAAATGGGTATATATTTGTTTTTTGTTAAGTTGCCTAATAATTATGCACAGTAATAGTCACCTGCACACACAGATATCCCCCTAAAATAGCTATAACTAAAAACAAACTAAAAACTACTTCCAAAAATATTCAGCTTTGATATTAATGAGTTTTTTGGGTTCACTGAGAACATGGTTGTTGTTCAATAATAAAATTAATCCTCAAAAATACAACTTGCCTAATAATTCTGCACTCCCTGTATATCTAATGTCTTGCAATGCCCTCTATCTCTTTTCTTTTATTTGATTATTAATACATATGCTGATATACCTAGATGGGCCCTCCCAGCCCTCCCTTTTCATAAAGGGATAAATGAGGAACAAACAACTGTTTACAGGTTATTTTTTTGTGTTTTTTCAAATGTTCAATCCCATTGCTGGAGATAGCGTTACAGTTGCATCTCTTAATAATGGGTCATGTTTCCCCCCCCCAATTGTTTTTTCTCCTCCTAGTGACATCTCTGCGGCGCGCCCCTGTGGAACCCTAACTCCGAAGATTAACAATATGTCGAGAAGGACACCCTATCTGAAGGTAATAAATGATGAGCACCACACATCCAGAACATAGACCAGAACTAGACAAAAACACAATGTCTGGTAACATACATGTAGTGTCACACAACGTCAGAGGGCTCAACACCGATTCCAAAAGAAGGATAGCTATGTCCCAATATACACGCCTAAACGCCAATATCCTGTTTCTCCAGGAAACACATTTCCTTAAAACTAATATCCCAAAATACTGGACAAAACACTTTCGCACACACTACCATGCCACCTCAGACACAAAAAAGAGAGGAGTTTCAATTCTTATACACTCCTCTGTCGACTTTACTCTTGAAAGCACTTTAGCAGACCCGGAAGGTAGATACCTGATAGTCAGAGGAAAAATGTTAGATACTGAGGTGACCCTATGCAACATTTATGCTCCCAACGACAATCAACATGATTTCTTCAGACATATATCCCTCCTATTAACCCAATGGTCCCAAACCAAAATTATACTGGCAGGAGATTTCAATATAACTATGGCCCCGCAAGCAGCGACTAAACATATTTCCTTATCCAATAAACAACACAGACATAACAGAATAGTTAAGTCGATACAGGAATCCCTATCACCACACTCCCTGTTGGATTCCTGGCATTCATTATATGGGGCTACAAACGACACCACGTTTTACTCCATGGCTCATAAAACCTACACGTGATTGGACTACATATATGTTAGCCAGGCACTTCTCCCGTTGCTGCAGAACTCAAATATACACACATGTGTGTGGTCAGACCACTCTATTTTACTGTTAGAGTTGAGTGGGATGCAAGATACCAAAAGGAAAAGATCATGGACCTTTGATCCAAATCTTATGAAAAACCCACAAAGACATGATAAGATTCTGCAGTCGCTGGTGGAGTACTGGGAGATAAATATAGACACCACAACTAACCCTATAAATACATGGGCAGCACATAAGGCGGTGGTTAGGGTACAATTAATACAGGAAAGTGCCAGATTAAAGCGCCAAAATAGACAATTACTGGAACAGCTACACAAAGAGATAGAAACGCTTGAGGGACAACATAAGGTAACGGGGAAAGAGACGATACTACAGACCCTCCAAACCAAGAAAATCATGTTGGCGAAAATCTTAAACTCTCAGGCAGCAAGGGCAATCCAAAAATTAAAGGCACACTATTTCATTTATGCCAATAAACCAGATAAATTTATGGCACACAAGATTAGGGAGAGGAGCAAGGCCTCATTCATCCCTAAGATAGAAACAGAAGAAGGGACAATGACCTCAGACCCACAAGAGATTGTAGACACATTCGCCACTTTTTATAGCAAACTTTATGATGGAGAAAAAGTCCTTCACAACACAGAAACAGATAAAAATACCGAAGAATTCCTCTCCACTTGCCCATTAAAAGCTCTCACCGTAGAACAAAGAGATAGTCTAAATGCCCCAATCACCACCCTGGAAGTAGTGAAAGCAGTTAAAGACCTTAAACCAGGCAAAGCAGCAGGCCCCGACGGCTTCACAGGAGAATATTATAAATTGTTTTGCGGCACATTAATACCACATCTGACTAAGTTCTGTAATTGTATCTTGGAAGGGAATTCTCTCCCGAGTGAGTTACAATTAGCAAAAATAGTGGTGATCCCCAAACCCGATAGAGACCATAAAAGATGTAAAAACTATCGCCCTATCTCATTAATAAATCAGGATTTGAAACTATTTACGAAGGTATTAGCAAATCGGCTCAAGGAAATTCTCCCTAGCCTAGTTCACCCAGATCAAGTGGGATTCATTAAAGACAGGGAAGCCCCAGACAACATTCTCAGAATTACTAACATTATCTATCATTTAGAAAGACAGGGGACGCCTTCTCTGCTGCTATCGCTGGATGCGGAGAAGGCGTTCGACAGAATTGACTGGAGTTACATGACCAAGGTGTTGGGTAGAATGGGATTTGAGGGCACCTTCATGACAGCTATTCGTGCAATATATTCGAAACCCCAGGCCCAGGTGACTGCGGGAGGATATAGATCTGCCATCTTCCCCATACTTAATGGCACAAGACAAGGGTGTCCCTTGTCGCCCTTACTATTTGCGCTCTGCATTGAACCTCTAGCAACCAGAATAAGAACGCACCCAGACATAGAGGGAGTTAAAACGACAAATTCAGAATACAAATTGACCCTGTTCGCAGATGATATTCTATTGTCTATCACAAAGCCTCTTATCTCCTTACCCAATTTATATGCTGTGTTAGCGTCCTTTTCAGCCATCTCAGGCTATAAAATCAACTCGGATAAATGCGAGGTTCTCCCTATAGCTATCCCTCACCAGACTAAGAAGCTCCTAGAGTTAAACTTCGATTTTCGGTGGGTCAAACACACACTTAAATACTTAGGGATCAATCTCTCACAACAAACACAGCACCTATATAAATACAACTACACACCCCTGTTTCAAAGAATTAGACAAGATATCGCAAAATGGCGTAAATATAATTTCTCGTGGATGGGCAGATTAGCTGCAGTCAAAATGACCATTCTACCCCGACTACTCTACCTATTCAGAGCACTACCGATAAAGATTGTCACTGCAGATATCGAAAGGATACAGACAGATCTCTCAGCTTTCATTAGAGGCTCTAAAATGACAAGGATCTCTAAACACTTAGTACATAGACATAGATCACTGGGAGGGATTGGGGGACCGAACTTAATGGACTATTATAGAGCAGCCAGAACAGCACAGGATGCGATGATACTGAAGAGAAAGGGAGAAGCGGTCTGGATTACCTTAGAGGCGGAATTAGAGGGGAGGACCTATACAGACTCCATTTTGTGGGCCACACAACAGAACAAAGATGTTGACAGCTGCCCGAAAACACACACAAGAGCTCTCACTGTTCAGTTATGGTCAAAAGTTCAAAAAAGAGTAGACATCTTCCCTAAAAACTCCTTACTAATGCCAATCAGATACCTTTTACAGGGGGACACACATAAACACATACAGAAGTGGGAAAATAAGGGCCTTTATAGAGTAGCAGACATAGTAGAGAAGGGACCAATGTTGCCTTTCTCCCACCTTCAAGAGAAGATTGCACCACTAAAGCTACACTGGTTCGTATACTTACAATTACAATCTTCCCTTCGAGAATTCCTTAAAAATGCACCTAGGAAGATGACTACGACATTAGAAATCTCCAGCATCAGCTCACATAGACTCAAACACTCAATCTCCAAACTATATATAACCCTCCAATCCCCCCCAATGGAACCAAAAACACAAATAATGCTAGCATGGGAGAAGGAACTAGGAATAGTGAAAGATAAAAAGGAGTGGGAATTACTACTCCAATCGGTAGATAAAGGCTTATTAAGCATTGATCTAAAAGAGAACACACTGAAAACAGCCTTTAGGTGGTACCTGACCCCAGTCAGATATGCACATATTAAACCACAGGGGAGCAACCTATGTTATAGAGGATGCGGACGGAGGGGCACATACAAACACATGTGGTGGGATTGTATAGCTGTACAGGAAATATGGAGGAAGCTATCTTTATTTATAGGCCAGCTGATAGACGAAGAGGTTACTCTCACCATACAACAGGCGCTACTACATGAACCCATAGAAATCTATCACAGACACCTGAACACTTTCATTAGAATCTTGTGCACGGTCACAAGGATATGTATCGCGAGATACTGGAAAATAGGTACACCCACATGGACGGAGATATACAATAAAATTCAGTTCACCTACACCATGTATGAGGAATCAGCAGGAATCCTAAATAATGGAGAGACACTACAAAAGGTATGGTTCTACTGGATAGGTAGACAAGCACAAGCATCCGAGATCTGAAGCCCACATATACAGATGCGGAGTTGGCAGGGGTGCGCCGCGGGAAAATGTGTCTCTATGTCTCAGGTACGATACTACTCTCAGAGAGGGACACTGTTTCATATGAACATAGGAGGAAAATTTGGTTTAATTATAGTTATAGTTATTGTTTTGTTTATCAACCTTAATATGATTGAAGTGATTACTACTCATCCCGCCACTATGCAGCCCGCTTATCTAGAGGTACAAGTGGGATTAAAGGGAAAAAAAAGAGATATGCTAGGGAATGTTCAACCCACTTAACAGTAGCTGCTCTGACAGAGGGGTGGGTTTGAATGCGGGTGGATGGATTATTGATATGTATTAAATATATATTTTCCAATTGCGATGAGAATGTAATGATCAAAGTACCTTTTTTTTTTTCTGTTTTACGTATGTATAATGCAAAAATTTTCAATAAAAAAGCACTTTATAATTAAGTCTATTCCCAGATTGGAGCAAATCTTCTGCCATACAATGATAACATTCTTAAAGGTTATTAGATTTGTTAAAGTACTAGGGAGATTCCTTATTGAACAATGCAGGATCGCCTTAAGAGAAAATGGTGAGATTATTTCTGTTTCGAGTTCATTAGAGGTGAATTTATTAAGATTCATTAGCCAGTCCTTAGCGGTCCTGGCTAACGTTACAAAATTGTACAGTTTAATATCTGGAAATGCCAGCCCAGCATTCTCTTTTTTTTAGTGAGTTTTACTATTGATATGCTTTTTGCTTTTTCCATAAAAATTGTGAACAAATTGAATGAAATTTATTTATTTGCTGTTTAAAAATAAAAAGTGGTAAATTCTGTAACAGATACAAAATTTGTGGAAATATGATTGTTTTAATCAAGGTGATTCTGGCTGTCAAGGAAATGGGAAGATCCATCCAGGTTTTAAGATCTAAAATAGATTTACTAAAGACCTGGGAAAGATTAATCTCATACCAAAATTTCAGATTTTTATGAAGTTGTATCCCCAGATATTTTATATAATCTGTTGTTTTAAAAGGATGATGCACATCTCTAATCTGATTTCTTATTGATCCACATAAATTCGCTTTTTCCCAGATTAATTTTATAGCCTGAAATCGAGCTAAAGATAGTGAGCATGTCTAATAATAAAGGCATAGATTTTTTTTGAGTTTTCCAAGAAAACCAGTAACTCGTCAGCATACAATAATATTTTAATCTCAGTACCAAATTTCAACTCTATCAATTCAGACCGGAGCCATGTAGCAAGGGATTCTATAGATATATTGAACAATAACGGGGAGAGGGGACATCCTTGATGAGTCCCATGACCTAGTAAAATTCTAGCTGAGGGGTTACCATTAATCAATAAGTAGGAATAGGGATTTGTATATAATTTCCAGATAAAACCTACAAAACTGCCAATAAATCCAAACTAAGATAATTAATCTAGCAGGTGATTCCAAGAAATGGAGTCAAAAGCTTTCTCTGCGTCTAACGACAGCAGAGCCAGATCTGTGTCGAACATCTTTTTATTGGATTTTTTGTAATTGTTGAGGATTTGTATTCCAAAAATAATCCAAAATGACTTCCACTTTACACAAGTTTAGAGACATATTTATTCCCTGTATAAAACCCGTTTGATCAGGATGTATTATTTTATACAGAAATTTGTTTAACCTGTTCGCTAGGATAGACGTGAGGATTTTATAAATCGGCGTTTAAAACAGAGATTGGCCTGTAGGAAGCTGGCTGTTCGGCATCCTTACCTTTTTTATGAATAAGAGTAATATTAGCTGCGGAAAAGTAACTTGATATTGGCATATTAGTAATATAATACGAATTGAACAGTTTAGTAAGTGTATACTTAATATCTTCTACTAAAATTTTGCAGGGAGCCAATCTGGGCCAGCCGCCTTATTCAGTTTGGATCCCCGATAGCCTCACATATCTCATCTACTGAGAATGATTTATTGATCAATTCAAGATCATTTTCTGAAACCTTGGGAGGAGAAATTTTGGACCAGAAGTTTGTTCTATTCAATAGATCTTCATCAACTTTTTTATATAAATTTTGAAAAAATTTAAAAAATACCTCCCTGATATTTTTGTTATCAGTATATCTATGGCCCCCATCCTTAATTGCTGCTATATAATTTTTACTCTCCCTATTCTTAGATATTTTTGCTAAATATTTAGCTGAGCAACCATTATATCCCTTATATCGATTGTTGATTTTCGTATCTTCCTCCAAACACTTTTGCTTTAAAAATAACTCCCTTTCGGTTCTAACATGACAATATTTATCCCAATTAAACTTAGAGTTCTCCAATCTATATCGTATTAATGCATTCCTGAGCTGATTAGATAGTTGTAATTCCATAGCTTGCCGTTTTTTTTTCCAATTACACATATATGCTTTTATCTTTCCCCTCAGAACCGCTTTTGCTGTTTCCCAATATACTTCAATTTTATCATAATACCCTCTGTTATAATGATGGAAATCTTTCTATTGACCAGACAACCAAGTATTAAATTTAGTATTCTCTAACATAAAGCGTAGAAACGTGAAAAAAATATTTACGCAATTTTCAGCTTTTATCACTTGAAATTTGATGGAAATTATTGCGTGATCCGAGACCAATATATCATGAATTTTAGGTTCCGAATCTAATAAAATAAGATGCTCTGAAACAAGAATATAATCAATTCTGGAGAATGACCGATGGGTCTTGAACACACATGTACTGTATATTCATAGCTCTCTGGATTTTTAATTCTCCAGATATCATTGAGTTTTAAGACAGTACAAATTTTTTTAAAATACTGGCCAATTTTTTCATTCTTGACCTTCTCTTTAATTGAAGATCTGTCTAACTTAGGGAATAGTGTCATGTTGAAATTGCCAGCAAGAATTAATTTTTCATTAGCAATTGAATATAACTTACTTTTTATTGTGTCCCAAAACTGTGGAGAAAATAAATTTTGCCCATATATATTACCTATCACATATTGTGTGCCACCAATTATTAAGTGAACAAATATATACCTACTATTCAGATCACGCTCCACTTTTAATACTTGATAATCTAATTTTTTATGTAATAAAATTGCAACCCCACAGCTCCTTTTAGTCGAAGAGGTGGCCAATACTTCCCCCACCCATCGGGTTTTTAATTTGCCTCCAGGCACCTGAGATGTAAATCCGGTCCTGGATATAGGTTTATACACCTGAAAATAGGATCTACTTTTTGACCTGGCCGTTTAATAACTTAGGCTTAGATTTGGAGTTTTGCGTTAGAAGGGGTGCGTTAGCTACTCGTGCTTTTTTTTGGCCGCACCTTTTAAATACCGCTGGTATTTAGAGTTCACAGAATGGCTGCGTTAGGCTCCAAAAAAGGAGCGTAGAGCATAATTTACCGCCACTGCAACTCTAAATACCAGCGGTGCTTACGGACGCAGCCAGCTTCAAAAACGTGCTCATGCACAATTCCCCCATAGGAAACAATGGGACAGTTTGAGCTGAAAAAAAACCTAACACCTGCAAAAAAGCAGCGTTCAGCTCCTAACGCGGCCCCATTGTTTCCTATGGGGAAACTCTTCCTATGTCTGCACCTAACACCCTAACATGTACCCCGAGTCTAAACACCCCTAACCTTACACTTATTTACCCCTAATCTGCCGCCCCTGCTATCGCTGACCCCTGCATATTTTTTTTAACCCCTAATCTGCCGCTCCGTACACCGCCGCAACCTACGTTATCCCTATGTACCCCTAATCTGCTGCCCCTAACACCGCCGACCTCTATATTATATTTATTAACCCCTAATCTGCCCCCCATAACGTCGCCGCCAGATACCTACAATAATTAACCCCTAATCTGCCGACCGGACCTCACCGCTACTATAATAAAGTTATTAACCCCTAATCCGCCTCACTCCCGCCTCAATAACCCTATAAGAAATAGTATTAACCCCTAATCTGCCCTCCCTAACATCGCCGACACCTAACTTCAATTATTAACCCCTAATCTGCCGACCGGACCTCACCGCTACTATAATAAATGTATTAACCCCTAAAGCTAAGTCTAACCCTAACACTAACACCCCCCTAAGTTAAATATAATTTTATTCTAACGAAATAAAATAATTCTTATTAAATAAATTATTCCTATTTAGGGGGGCGGAGCCTGTAGCTGCTGCAACAAGACGTGTCTGTGGAGAGCTCTTGGACTTTATTTGATTGCAAAAGGTTTTTTTACTGAATCTAACACAGTATTCCCTACTGTTCCAAGGTGTCCAGCCTAGAGAAACTCTAGAGAAGTCTAGGGGTTCATAACATCAAACTAGACCTGCCTATGTTCTTCAGCTCAACTACACGGAGGCAGCCACGAGGCCCATACCGAATGCCTGATCCTCTGTGCTGTTGGGGCTGCCCGCATTATTAACCCCCCCCAGGAGTTCTTGATTCTGGGTTATTAAGCCAGATATTTAACGCTGGCCCCATTTCTAACAGTACCGGACTATTTATCCTGAGGTCTTTCCCTATAATTGAGGCCTCAACTCTGTCCCCACAACTAGCTGCGCAGTAAGAGCGCAGTCCTTGCCTAGACATCCGTGATTCAACTTTCACAGGATGGAAGCCCTGGACAGATGGGAGTCAGCAATCTTACGACTCATAGAAGATCATTTTGTACAACTTGAGCAGAAACTGTGTGACCTACTAAATATCCCACAAGCTTCTACTCCTAGATCCCTGCAGAACACAAGGGAGACTGAGAGGTTAACAAGCTCCTCTAATGAGCAGTTAGAGCAAATATCCCGTACCTCTAACACCTCTCAACCTGCTTACACTTGCCTGACAGTGGATGATGAACGACGTGAGAGAATGGGAGATCTGATTGCCAGAGAGGGTTCCGTTAGCGATACAGCTACCAAGGGGAAGAGACCTCTAATTGGGCACCCGCCCGCCTTGCTGAGACAAGGATTGCTGCGTTTGAAAGACACAGAGTCTGCCGCCCAAGAGAAACTCTCATTGTGGTGCGATGGAACAAGTGACCGGTCTATGAAGTATGAGACAACGCACAACGTACCTTGGTCAGAGGAAGACAGAAACCCCCCTGTAGCCCACACTGTGCTGATACAGGGAACCGCCAAGCTCAGACCCACAGCCTTAACCGGAGCGTCTGACATAATCTCCGGAAAGGTATCGATGCTCAAGCACATAAGATCTGGAGCCTCCAACAGCCCAATCAGAGCCGTTCCAGCTTCCGTGATAGATCTGGACTTGATCTCCAAGCAGAGCCCGGATAAGCAGCAGCTCGTGATGTTTCATCTGCCACCACGGATGGAGCATGGGTA